>NC_041053.1:32690924-32990924 GCF_900634775.1 Gouania willdenowi | reverse complement strand
TGAAATGCGTTACGTGCATTATGAAAGTTTGCTTGTTTCCTGTTAGTTCATTTCATACAAGCACTGAATTTCCTTTTGTTTTCTTAAGCTTTTTGGCACAGATTGCAAACAATGTTTTGTTATTTCCTGTATTTTTGATTACTACACTTTTAAATGAGTTTTTTTTTTTTTAAATGCATGTGATTAATTTAATTTGGTTTTAGATTTTTGATTTATTGTACTTGTTCCCTGTTAGTTTAATAACTTTGAAAATGTATTATTTTTCAAATTTATTAATGGTGCAACGGTGGGGCTTGAAAGTTCACCTTTGTTGAAAGTGGGGAACATCCAAAAGAGTTTGGAAACCACTGCTTTAATGTGTTTTCTGTACTTCTTTGATATTATGTAAGCTCTCAAACTTCATCATGTTTTTGACATGTAACGCAACGTTAAAACCATTCATCATTGTTTGAGCCGCTTCAACATGAAAGCTTTTTTTTTTTCCGTCTTCTGCTCATGCGATGAGGCTCAAAAAGGCAAATATTGGCCAAAAATTCAATAAATACGCTGCAACTCTTCTTGTTTTTCTACATTCCTGCTTTGTGAATCTTCAAAAGTCATCGTTCTGGTGTCAAAGAAGAGCCCCCAATGAGACAATGCACTGATGCAATATAAACACTTTTTTTTTTTTCTGACCGTGAGCAACACAAATAAATATTGGTTATTTTGGATGTTTGTGCGCATTTTGCAGAAAGGCTTCTGAATGATGTGGGATCTCACAACATGGGCATTTATTTAGACTAATATAATGGACAAATAACATATATGTTACTTTAACTGAAGTAAAAACTCAATTCATCCAAGTGAACTGTCCATTCTTCTGTTTTAACGTGTAGTGGTCCAATTAGCTACACAGTGTGTATAAAGCTGTGTATCCTCATATGACTAATAACTTCAGTGACCTTTTCTCTTGTCACAATAAGTGCATTTTATGGGCAAAGCCAAAACTTAATAAACTTGCATTTGTAAAGCTAATAACTTGTGTAAAATAAAGTGAATAAAAACTTACTTTTTGTACATTTAAATTATTTTAAAAACTATTCCAAAAAAAAAATCTTTTTTTTTTTCCTTTCCAGAGAAGGGAAACTCTCCTCACCATTCCTCTCTCTAGTTTTCCGTCTCTCTCTCTCTCTCTCTCTCTCTCTCTCTCTCTCCTCGGCCGGTGCTCTGAGGTTGAGTGCTGTTGAGAACAAATCTATTAAGAGTTCATGAACGCCCCATTAGTCGAGTCAGCTGTGGGCTTTCTAAAGTTTTACAGTCCCAGATTTCTCTTAACATCTCCCAATCAATCTCAGCCACATAATTAATTTGCTTCCTCGCCCCACGTGGAGTCAGAGCGGTAAACCCAGGCTACAAGTACGATTAATGGCTCCTCCTCCTCCTCCTCTGGTGCCTCCACTGTTTTCTCCAGAAGGTTCTGAACTAAATAGACGCCAGCCAGCCTCCCCACCACTGTTCCCCCCCAGCCCACACAGTTTGTGGTTCGAAGCCCCCATCCCCCCCCTCCCCCCCTTTTGGCATACAATCAGCCCTTCTGGAGGTTTTCAAAGGATGATGTGATTGGATAGAGCACAGCTTTGTCCACTCAATGAGGGAAACTCGAAAGAAATAACACATGCTCTCACTCTCTATGTTTTACATGCAAGCAGTGAAACAGGAACATGCAACACATGTGCCAACACACACACTTTTAGACTACACTTTTTAGCCCAGTCAAAGTTTGTGCCAGTGTTCATGTTATCCTCCTTAATCCAAATTTACATTCAACGCAACATGGAGGGATTTGAAGACCTTTTCCAAGAACTTTTCTTCACTTCTCACGAGGGATGTAATTGTATAGTGTAAATCGGCTAAAAATAGATACAAATATGAGGGGATCAAAATCGATACAGCCCAGTAGTGCTTTCTGCTTAAACAATAGGGGGTGCTGTGACTGTTTTAGTGCTGCTTGTTTTGACGTTATGCGGCAGGAAAAGAGATTTAATTTGGCCAATAAGATCTGAACCAGCCCGAGCCCGACAAAAAACGACCCGAATGAAACCGATGTCTGTTTAAGCCTGAACCCATTTCAACCCGACACTATTCACGTCCGTCAGAGGAGGATTTTCCTGAAGTTTAGAAAACTTTTTGAAAAAATGCACATGCGCTGCACTCTACCTGCTCCCAAGAAGGAACGCTCATTAAACGAGTGCGAGAGAGCGTGCACAAGCCCAGTTTTCTTCATGCACAACGCTCATACCCAGTGAGAACGGCAAGCTTCAATAAATGGCTGAAACCGTCACTCACGAGACACATAAACACTTGTAAAGGTGCATTCACACATGAACACGACTGCAGTCACTTCAATCACTAGTCACAACATAGTGGCGCTTTTTGGTCACTTCATCACTTAATCGCTGCAGTGACGTGATGACCAGGGAACTGTGTGTGTGTGTGCGTGTGTGTGTGTGTGTGTGTGTGTGTGTGTGTGTGTGTGTGCGTGTGTGTGTGTGTGTGTGTGTGTGTGTGCCGTACCATAGACAGCGCTGCTTTTATGGTTTAAATGATCAACTTATGGGGTTAAGAAAGGATGAGTTCACGCAGAATGTAAGATTATTCAGAAAGTTAACCACTATAATTCTGCAGTCGTAAATTCAAGAGGTCCTGGCTGCAAACCTCTGCTACAGCCGTCTCACTGTAGCGGGTGGGAGGAGCTGCTGCATCGGCTCTACAGACAGTGACGGATGGGGGAGTTGTCGCTTGAAGTCGCTTAAAAAGTTCAAATTTTTCAACTTTGAGCGACTTGGTCGTGCTTGACTTGTTGCTCAAATCCTACAAGTCACGTCGCTTGAGGGGAGATAACTTAAAGTTGCGTAATTTATATTGATTTGAATGCAATCTAGTCGCTTCAGTCGCGTTCAGTGTGAATGCACCTTTAGTGCGCATGCGCAGCAAGAGAAAACTAGCTGGGGACGAGCACGTACGACGTTACGTCAGAATGAATTGACAATTTGTCCAATAGTCTCGATGATCCACCCGGAATTAGACGCCAAAATAACATCCTCCACAAAACCTTTAATGATCCGAGATGAGTCAGCATCCATTTGTGCGTCTTTCTCGCGCCAATCGAAACGCATCACCTGATTTACTGCGCAACGTGCCAACCCAGCCCGAGCATGTGGTATAACGGTCAAAATGAAGCCCAAACCGTTGGCACAGAGTAACACGCAATGCACACACACCGACGCACACACAACTTCAGAGAAATATGTAATCCAAGCCAGGAACATGATCAAACATTTCTTACATTTTTGTTTGACAGATTTTTGAAAAAATAATAATTGTTCAACTTTGCATGGTGGTTTAAGAGTTCAAACAGTTAAAACGGTTTGTAAGAAGGTTATAAGTAGAAAATGTATTTGTTAAGAACATTCTTGGCAATTTAAATAAAAGGATAAAAATCATTATTTTGACTGATCTGTTTTTTTCTATGTATTTGAATTGAAAGGAGTTAATTGCATCATTACAATCTTTGATTAGGTTGTTGGTTTTTTTTAAATTGGGATTTGAATGGAATCGTTGGTTGAGTGTATATCCTTATACTCCTACTTCTCATCGTTGAGGCTCCTTCAGTTCTGAACCGACGACAGAGTTCAAGATCCCTGCGTCAACCTTGGGATGTGGATGAATGTGGATCCCTTTAAATGTGTCACCTATAGTTTCCTTTGACAAGCATCATCCTTGGTGTTATGTATCTCTGCGCTGTTGACCCATATAAGTGGGTAAGAGCGCCTTCACAGGACAGTAAATCAAAACTTAAGGAATTTTCTGCCCCTGAAAGATAGGTTATAACTTATACATTTCTTAAATGTGGAGAGAAGAGTGGTATAAAAAAGAGTATCTGTTACTTTTAGTACAATGTATCGATGTACAGTAAACATATGTTGAATTTTAGATTTTCTTTGATTTTACCCCATAAACATTAGACACTGGCAGCCGGCTGCCAAAAAAAAAAAAAAAAAAAAAGACACGGACAAACAAACAAACAAACAAAAACTTATTTTCCTATACATAAGTAGGAATACAATAAATAGTGAACAAAAATACTATTTATTTAAGGCTAAAAAACACCAGTTTGACTCACTAACACATGAGGGGCATTAAAGGCCAACCTGGAAAGAGTTGTCAGTAAAAGGACAAGACTATTATTTATTATAGTTGTTAAAAAGCTTTATATTTTCCTCATTTTTGTGTATAAATAAAAACCGGGAGCTTTTATCCACTCGCACTTTAGTTCAAGGTAATATTCAATGGCTGCCTTTTTGATCCTGAAATGAGGAGATGAGGGTTAAAGTGAAGGTTTCTCAGCAAAGCTGTAAATCTGAACTTTAAAGTTTGCAAGAATCTTTTGATTTGTGCTCAAACAGAGACTTTAATCTATCACCTAACCTTGTATTGAGCTGTACGTCACTTTCTGTCAACTTGATTCATCAGTAAAAGCTGGACTGACTGTGTTGACAGAACTGCAGCTTTATGTGACTTTCATTGCATTTCACCTCACAATGGTTATATTTATGACACTGGACAAAAAAATGTATAACCCAACTTTATATCATGCTGTGGGATATATTTATTCTGAGTTTAACAAAAGTTCTGCCTTTTTTGTTTGGGTTTCTACATTACTAGCCAGTAATACAAAGCTCCTACCAATAGGGGGCATTATGTTTGCAAGTCGATGATGACTTTAAGCTGCTACCTTCAATATATATATTTTTATTAGAGTATGAAATATCAAAAAAAAAACTCCAAAACAAATATGAAAAAGGACAGAATTGCCACTTTAAAGCTTGTTTTCGTTACCTTAAACACTTGGTTTGTTGACATTTGCGCATTGCATTAAACGGTTGCATAACAGTGCTTTTACTTCATTCTTTCCATGATTTCTCTTTTTCTTTTTGACATCGATTCTCTTGACACCATTTCTGTAGTTTGTTCCCGGTATTCCCTGTGATATTAGAATGCACTTCTATGCACCCATCTTCGCGACTCCACATCCCATGTTTACGGTAGCGATTAAATTAAACTTCCAAGCTCCAATTTTGACCTTTTTCCTTTTTTTGTGCAGTAAATGATGTTTGATTCATTATGAATCATATACTATAATTGTCTCTAATTAAAAAATGATCGGGAGTGCAAGCTTTAATAATCTTGCATTCAACAGAATCCCCCCATGGACAGAGCGTACTATGAGACTGACTGTAACAATTCATACAAAAAAAAAATGCAGTAATGCATGCAGGGATGGCATCATTCATTCATCCATTCATGCATTCAAGGCCTTTACAATGCAATACAATCCAACTGACTGTGAGCATTTTGGCGCATTTTCATGAGGTGAATAGAAACAATGGAAAATTAGCTTTTCTGTGGAATGTATTCCAACGTGAATGCTTTAAAGGTCAAATTGACTTTTTCTTATTTGCAAATGGCGCACCAGATTTACCGCTGAGGGAAGTAAGGTCGTTTGCAACAATGTTTTTGTTGAATATATAAATGGTTTGATTTAATAATCAATAATTCAATAGGGAAACTTAGCTTCCTGCATCCTGTAATATTTTATACATTTCTTACAGGTTGAAGCTCCAGCACAATGGGCAACTTTAAAAGCCACTCTTTCAAAGCCAACAAAAACATATATTTTGACTGACTGAAATCATAAATCATATTGATCTAGATTCCTTTCACAGCACACAACTAATAGTTAAGAGTTCATCTCACACAGTTAGATAAATAAAGCGTTAAAACGTTTTTCCTTATATGCTTTTTAGCCAATATGCAGTCGTATATCAGAGCAGACATTGCAACAAATAAAATCTACAGTGTGGTTCAGAAAAATAGGACCTCAGAGCGATTTTCTCCCTCAATCCTGCTTAACCTTTCACGGCTAATGGAACGTAAATGTACATGTCATTAGGGGTGGGGGGAAAGCCTGCACCTATCTGTGTGATAAATGGAAATGTTTCCATCTTTTGCTTTTTCCTGAAAGGTTGTACATGTGCTTCTGCTGAGCAAACCAGTCACCATCATGCACTGTTATCAGTCATGTCCTAGCATGATGTCTTCTGGCAAGGGAATAAGCCTTCATGGCCAATGATAACTCCCACTGCTAACAGACACCTCGGCATGGGTGAAACATGACTGTGGCCTCAGATAGTCCTCACTCTAACTGTGTGCGTGTGTGCGCGCGCGTGTGTGTGTGTGTGGATGCAAAGTGTTATGTAAGGGGTAAAGGATATCTGTCCATGCTAGTTATATAGAGCACATACATGCATGTGAGCAGGACTAACATATGAGGAGTAGTGAAGCCTGTGGATTGTCAAATCAACGTCTGAGTCACAGTAGGCTTCTTTCACATTCAGATCATCTTTTAAAAGAGTTCCTATAGAGGGAAAACTGGTTGGAAGGTACATTTGCTCTGATAATCTCAAACAAGATCTCACAACATGTTCTAATGCTGCATTCCAAGCAACACAGAACTCTGGATTTTCTGACCTCCTACTTGAAAAAGTGAATTAGAACGCTACCTGAAGTCAAAGCTCCAACTCCAGCCTTCTACCACCTAAAGAACATCTCCTTAGTGAAATGTTTAATGACTCAGAAAGATCAGGAGAAGCTGGTCCATGCTTTTATCTCCAGCAGACCTGACTATTGTAATGGTCTTCTGACAGGAATCAAACAGCTACAGCTGGTTCAGAATGCTGCAGCTCAGGTCTCAACCAGAACAAAGAGGTCAGAACAGAATAGACTCAGAATAGACTTTAAAGTTCTGCTGCTGGTGTATAAATCTGTGAATGGGTTTGGTCCAGAATACATCAGTGAGATGTTAGTCAGGTATGAACCCAGCAGGTCTCTCAGATCTATGGACACAGGTGCTCACAGTAAACACGGTGACTCTGCTTTTAGTTGTTATGCTGCAAAGAAGTGAAACATGTTTTCTGTTGCAGTGGAAGATGTTTTCTGTTGCACTTTTTAATCATGTAAAGCACATTGAATGACCTTGTGCTATAAAATGGGCTATACAAATACATTTGTTTTGCCTTGCCTAAAGTTAAAAAAATAATAATATTATTATACAGGTCAGCCATGTTTGAGGTATTTCGATATGCTGCAGCTGAACTCGGAGATCAGAATTTTAAACTTAGACATGCAAATTTCAAGTTCCAATGATTATAGCATTTTGTGTTTCTCTGTCAGCTCCTTTTTTATTGGCTATATTCCAAACTATGTTTCAAACCACAAGGTCATAAGTCCAGAGTTGTCGGCTTTCCCCACACAAGCATCGAGAAATAATGAACAAACAAACCATTTCAGAACCGATTATTGGTACAAGTTCACTCTTATCACACCTCAGAACTCAGGATTAATTTCATAAGGCATACGAAAATAATTGGTGTTTGCAGTCCTAAAACAGCCCAATACTGTTGTGACAAAACATGAAGTGTTCTTTCAAGTACAGTTTTGTCTCCAAATACTGTACAATAATTGTTCCTGGACTATGGTTTACACATTGTTCAAATCAAGCATTGATGACAGGTGTGTGTACGTGTGTGTGTTTCTCATTAAACCAGGTGTCGGTTTCACTCCACTGGTTGAGTCATGCTGTTGAAACTTATCCTGTTCCAGGAAATCATAGCAAAGCCACATTCTGATTAAGCTGTAGAGAGTGTGTGATGGGGGCCTTGTTCATATCACGTTGTCAGGAGCATTCATTTTTATAAAGTAATAATAACGCAGTTGCTCCAGAATGCTGCATAACTAACCAAAAATGACATAAAACAACAAAAAACACTCAATGTCTCAGGAAAATGAAATGAAAGTGACGTGTTTCAGCAAACATGGTCTAAATTAGTTAAGTATGACATAATACAACGCTGTTTCTGGTCCTGGAGGACTAAATCAAGCAGGTATCAAATGTCCTCCTGCTCCATCACATTTACTTTTATTATGAAACTTTCCACAGATGTGCCTGATGAAACCCAAGAAGTGACAGAGGGAGAGAACTTTTAAGAAGAAAAAAGAATGAAAAGAGAAAAACGTCAAATATGCTCTTTGCAGTGATCTTGATAATGGTGCCATGATCATTCACACTTTATAGGCTTGTGAGAAATTGTTATTCCCATTTATAAAGTTATACTAGGTCCAAATGTTTAGGGACCTATGGGAACCCATTTAAAAAAAGAATTTGCAAATCTGCAATTTGGGTAACTGAAGAACCAACCCGACAAAACTGAGTAAAATTACTTAATGATCAGATAATCACAAATGAATTTTTAAAATCTTGCCAATGATGAAAAATTGGGATTTTTAGGACCCTACACGGTGGAATCTTCCATGGTGTTTTTCTTTGATTCAAATTTTGTCAAATTTTGTTAGGTACTTTGACGTGATCCTTCTTACAGACGGACAAACAAACAAATAAATAAATGCCAGTGAAAATATGACCTACCAGTGGAGTTTTCTGTTGTGTCCTGCTGGTGTTATCATTGACCGCTCACAGACAACCTATACTTTTGGCCAACTTTAAGGACGTTTTCATAAAGAGGCATGAGTTTGTTTTCATATAAGATCTTGTCAGACTCATACACAGATGTTACGTTTTTTTGTGTCGTTAAGAAAAGTAGAAAAAGAAGAAAACAATTTCAAACAAAATCAAAGGCATCATAGCTGAATCAAAAACCTAAAAATATTCCACCAAAATGGTAAAAGGTTTGTACTTTCTGTGGCTGTGTTCAAAATCGCATACAAACGTACTTCACACTATACTGTCTACTTACTATACTATTAGTATGAGTAGTATGGTGACCGTTCCCACTGAAGTATACTTCCAGGTTTCCCAAGATGCATTTTGAACCTACAACCACAAAAACCTGTAGCACACTGAGGTTAATGCTGCATTTGATTGCACTCGTAACCCGGAAAGCTTTGCTTCATCAATTTCGACCTCCGAGGTAAATGTGTTTCATTCAGTAAGCTCGGAAAACATGAGTGGCCACAGCAAGCTGATGTTTGTTTTTATATTTTTCCATGAGCAAAAATGCCTGCTGGGTAAATACATTATCTAGAAGACTTCAACGCCCCAGTGGGGGGAATCCTGAAGGCTTCATTGAACCATAGACTGTAGAGAATGCATTGAACTATACAGGTATCATTACTTACTCAGAGCGGAGTTCATGTGAACAGAGTGGGGATGGAAATACCACTACAGAGTTATTCTGCACTTTAAGTAACACACATGCCAAATTATAATGCACATAAAAGTAAAAGTTGAGGAGAAAGTGACTGTTTACGTCTGACGTTGGGCGCCGCCATTTTGCTAAAATGTCATTCCGACCGACTCGAGGGGCTTGGATCCTGCCCGAGATCCCGAGTCAGGGTTCGGAGCTCAAGGGCCGTTTCTTTGCACTTTTCCCATTCGTTCTGTCGGATTTATCCGGGTTCCGAGTGCAATCAAATGCAGCGTTAATATCTCTGTTAATTCACCATCTTTGAAAGCTCTGAAAGCATTTTAAGTGAGACAGTGACCAAGTAGATATGAACATGTGGTCATTTGATCTATAAAACTTGCAGAAACACATTTCATGCCGACATTTTGGGGACCTGTCATTGTGCAACTGACTAAACTTCTGGTTAACTTCAAAACAAGAGCCCTGTTTACAAAAGTGTAAAAAAAAAAACTAATGGAAGACAGAAGAGATGCTTTTGTTTTGAAAAGGGGATGTTAGCTTGAAGCCAGTGTCACGGTCTGAATTTACCTCCGTACTGAGATTCTTTTACAATCTCAGTACGTGACTGCTACGTACTGAGATGTACCCGTGCTGGATTAACCATGCACAAAGTTTGCTGTACTGATTTTAAAAAATGCTTAAAACATCACATCGGTCGAAAATTGATAAAAAATCAACCAATGATAAAAAAAATTATGATCGTCATGATCAGATTTATATGAATACAACAGCTTATTATTGTAAAGTTACATTAGGTTAACTGTTATTTATTGCAATGTATATTATAATTATAATCATATTTTTTTTTTTGGAGAATTAACTATTCCTATTCCTATTTTTCCCCAAGAAAAGGAGCCATTCAGCACTCGTCAAATAATATTAGCTTTGAAATTGAATTTTCAATCTCAGAATGGCAGAAGTAGCAAAACTCACAGCGGAACTAGCAAAAATTCATTTTCCAGTAGTGCGCATGCCCATAATCGATCTCAGTACGAGGTAAACTCAGACCGTGACATCGGTCCTTGGACAATTTTATTTTTTCGCTCGCTTTTATTTTTATTTTTGCATACTTGAAAAATGTCCCGATATAGTATGCATCCGAGTATTTCTTGTGTACTCAATCTTTTCATGCTGTCCAATTGGAACGCACTACATACTCATTTTGTTGTCAAACCTAGTATGAGAAGAACATTAGTATTACGTTTTGAACACAGCCTCTGTATTTGTCTTTGTTTTATTGTTTCTGTGAACTAGTGCTTGAGCGACCAGGTGATTTGTGAGCTCGTTAAAGGGCGGAGCTTCACCTGCCGATGCCTTAATGAGATTTCAGTTGTGGCTGTGGGACATGCGAGACGAGGTGTGTACCGTAGTTTTTAATCTTTCCAAAACTAAATGTCTTGTCTTTTATTGTACATTTATTAAAGAAGCTTTGAGGGTTTGAATGGTGATAATGACGTTAGTTAGACTGTGTTCATTTAGTTTTTTTGTAACTATTTTTACTTAAGTGGTCTACTCAGGCTTCTTCCCCCACAGTCAGAAGACTTTTCTCTTTCTTTTAATCATTTTTTCTTTGCCTCTTTGTCTGAAACAACCTTCTGCCAGTGTTTTGAAACAACAATGCAGTTACTTATCAAGACTTATCTTGACTTAGTCTTTATAATTTGTCTGGAAACCAAAGCTTCTTACTGTTCAATGCCCACAGTTTCTATTGTGCAACATGTCTGAGTTTAACCTAATGTCCTCCACCACAGTTCCATTCAAAAGTTTGCAATCCTTTTTGTTCTAAATGTTGGGTGAGGATGAATAAAAGTTCTTGTGACATTTTGCACTTGAAGTATTATTTTTTGAGTTTCTCTCACACAGTCTCACAGAGAAATTGCAGTTGTTGTTCAATTGTTTTTTGTTGTTAGTGTGAAAATGAGACATACTTTGTTCCAAAAATGTAAAAATATATTAAAAAAAAAACCTAAAGCAGGTGGTTGGTGTACTCGTTGTGTTATGACAGTTTGTTTTTATGTAATTTTGCAACATGCAAGACAAAGAAACAAAAATTAGACCAAACGATAGAAAAATATACAAAACGAGAACAAGAAAAAAACGTAAAATGGCAACACAAACACACAAAATGAATGAAATGTTTACAAAATGTCAACAGAAATACACAAATCAACAGATGAACATGCAAGATGCCAACAAAATACACAAAATGACTGAAATATACACAAAACGATAACTAGAACACACAAAATAAATTACATTTATACAAATTGGCAACAAAAAATACACAAGACGCCAAAAAAGTTACACAAAATGATAGAAAAAGATACAAAATAATAACAAAATGGGTTCATCGGGTTGAGGAAGAAAAAAAAATACAAATAAAAAAAAAATATAATAAGTTTGCTTTTACTGGTAGAAGGATATAAGTAAATATACAGGCAAACATAATAAAAATGTGAATGATAATCATAATAAAGAAAGAAAGAAATGAAAGAGAAAATTGTATTAAAAAAAAATAACTGGAAAATGTACAATTACATCTCCACCAGCTGGTACGTATATAAACAGAAGGGGCCGGTCCAGCACCCGCTTGACGTTATTTATGTATTTTTTTTATTTATTCACTCTTTCAAACATCCATTTATTTATGTATTTTTTTAGGTGCTTTCTTGCAGTTAGGAGAAGGATGTCAAGACAGAGTTGTGTTCAATCATTGCAACCTTCGAAAGAGAATTTCTTTCCGCTTCATGTCAAGTCCCGCAAGAAAAGAAAATCAATTAGCTGTTTCCAGCTGTTAATCAAAGCCTTCACCTCTGACTCCCAAAATCCAATAACCTGCATGCCTGATGAATTACTGCTCTGGCCAGACATTGATAATGTAGTCTTTACACTAATTAAAACGTGACAGTTTAAAAGTCCACTCTGTGTTTCTGTGTGTGTCTTGTTGTGGATGCGTGCACCAAAGAGGTAATTATGTTTTATTTATCATTATAATTAGAATTTGGGTAGAGAAATACTTTCTGCACCATTATTGAGGAACCTCCTGTTTAACCTGTAGCCAATGTGATGGTCAATTCAACGACTCATTTATTCCATTAGGGTCAGTGGAAGTTAAATAAAATACTTGGGTTACGATTGCAGTAATCCAGTTACGAAAGCAGGACACAGTCAACAGTAGGGGTGTGCATTGTCACGAATCAGACGATACGATACACAATTTGCATGTCACTATACAATATATCCCAATTTATCTCGATGCAAAACAATACGATATACAATCGCGATAAATCGAAATATCAATATTTACAAATTTCACCTTAAAAGTACAAAATGGTATAAAATACAATTTATTTCTTTTTTTTTTTTTTAATTGCGAGAACCACTAAATGGTAACTAACTGTAATTCAAGTACCAATATCAAAAACAAGTGGTATGTTTATCAAACTGTCCAAATGAACTTTTGCTTCTACAAAAGATTCTGATACTGTTAAGTTCTTAAATGACTTTTTAATATATAAAAAAAGTTACCACATACATCTATGAAAGTGCCCAAGCTCTGCATATGTTAACGCAATTTAATGTTTTTTTTTTTCTCCTTAAAAACATAATTTTAAAAAAATCAATTTGGACATTTTATGGATCGATACGATAATCGTGCGGTGAAATACTGCGATATATTGCCAAATCGATTTACGCATATGCATTAACTCTAAGTTTTCACGTGCTGTATTAATAGTCACACACTAAAGTCGTCATTTAAATTGTCACTCACTAGCCAAAGCAGCTAGTTTTTAAAAGTTACAAGCTATCTAGCCTTTTCACGTTGTAATTACCCAATAAACTAATGGACCACTAGGGTCGCTCGAGGACCAACATTGGTCCCCAGACCACACTTTGCGAAAGGCTGGCCTAGAGGTTTGTCTTTTTTATGGCTGATTGAATTTCTTTCCCAAATGCTGTTTTGTTTCTGTTGTTATAATAACATGACATCTTGCATATTATTTGTTATTTAGGAAGCATCCACCTTTATGTATGTCTGATTTAAGATGATAGTTTGTGAATATAGCTTGAACTTCCTGTTTAAGGTGAGTGTTGTGGCATTTTGGTCTGTATCCCAGTGTGAGCTGCATCTATAGATCAGGAAAGTCAAAACCCAGGCCTTAAAGCGATTATCCGGAGTACAAAGAGAAAGAGAAAATTCAAAAGCGAACGTCTATGTCCCTCTCTGAACAGCTCCACTTTCTCCCTCTGCCTTTGCCGATCTACCAGAAGCCACGCCTCTACTTTTGTACACGCGCATAACGCAACATAACAATGTTTAACACGCCAACACACATTAACATTAATAAAACACTTACAGTAGTTTGATTAAAACATGTTTGTTACCTGTCCATGAGAAATGTCGCCAAATCGGTGTCCGTTCGGAATCCTTTTAAAAGCAGGAAGTCCCTCCATCTTTAAACAGCAGCTCTGAGATAAATTCTGTTGTCACGAAGACGTTTATCCGCAAGCTTTGTACCCAAACTTGTCTTTTGTTTTTCAGCGAAGCTTTGGAGTTTTGGAGCGCTCCTCCATGATGCTATGCTGCTCAGAGTAATACCTGTTTGCTGTTGTGACACGTGGCCTTGTTTCCGTGCACAGTTCACGCACGCGCATTCACTTTGACTGACAGTCTCCGCTACAGGAAGTTGAAGCCATTTTTGTGACCATTTTTGGTCACTTTTAACCCATTTTATTTCTGATTAAAACATGGATTTACATCTTTAAGATGACTATATACTATAGGTGCAAATAAAAATAAACTTCCTGGATAACAGTGGATATTATTCAGATAAATAAATAAATGTGGTTATCACAGATTCAAAGAACAATGGACCATTATTTTGCTGACTTTATGGATGGACCCCAAAAATCTCTCCCCTTTATTCCCCCTTATAGATGGTCCTGTCTCCTCATGACTGTTCCTCAATGTTCATGTCTGTGTTCAACCACCATCAGCTACAGTGGGGGTCCCCGGTCTCTGGCACTCTTAATTTTTAGACATCCTTTAATTCACATTTCTTTGTGTAATTGCTCCGTATTTAAAATCCCTAAAAATGTTGATTAGACACATGTATTGATGCAAATCTAAACCGCTTCAGGCCTTGGATAGCGTGCACTGCAGCAGGCGTGAAAAGCATCAAACCTTGACTTTGTCTTTGTCATGCGTGCTGTAAATCAGGGATGTTGACCCAGCACGTGTGTCCTTATAAAACAGAATCACAAATCAACCAAGAGGAATTCAATCAGATATTTTTTACCATGCTGACCTTGGTCACGGAACATAAAGGCAGCACCACGACAGCATGAATACAGAAAGCCTCTCAAAGCGAGAAAAATATTATGCTGGGTCTGTGTAGGTCTTCCAGATCATAGAGATTCTTTATTTCTAACATTCCCTGTGAAGTCACAGGAATATACAACAGCAGCAGCCGAGCACTTTGCTCGTCGCCTTTCAATCTAACAGATCAGACGCAGGAACCAACAGTCTTGAAGACACACACTCGTTCTCACAAAACGCTTTCTCACACATTTGTCTACTACTTCAGGTTCTCGGCTGTCTGTTCATTCCTCAACGTGAACAAGTTTAAGCATTAAAAGTCCCCCAGAGAGATGCGAGCAGAGCAAAGAGGGAGGAAGAGAATTGAACCGGTTGTGTAACACGTAGCAGTTAGCCCGAGGTCAATGGAATTCCATCAGTATCCTCCCTTTGGTCAATATCCATCTGAAGAGCCTCTACACATGCCGTCTTTTCTGTTACTTGTTATTCATCATTAGTTTGCTGCTTTTGGAGGGAGAACAGGATCAGATTGAAAAGTGTAAAGAGGAAAAAAAACACTTGATAAGGAGAGAGCAGTATCAGATAAATAGAAAGATGGTAACGTTTCATTTTTTGCCTGGATTACATCCTATTTTCTTGAGGGTTGAGGAATCTTTAAACCTTTAACTTCCAGATTCATGAATTGACTTTTAAATATCTAATCTGTAACATAGCATCAAAATAAACTAAAAACCACATAAGAGCCTCTTTTTTTTTTTTTTTTATTAAAATGAGAAAATTGTCAGATATTGTTTTGTTTGTGTTATATTTGGATATTAAGTGGAGAATTCTTAGGTCAGAGCAACATGAAATCTTGGTTGCGCTATCTTGGCTTCAAAACTATTGTTGCACGTCTATATAGGGTTCAATGGTAAAGGCTTGAGGGGGAGGTGGTGTGTTCAGGGACTACTCGCAAAACTGCCTAATCCACACTTCAAAACATAAACTGCCATTTTGGTCTATGTTTAAACTTTTAAAAGTTGACTCTTACCTACCCCTTCCCTACCCTGTCTCCCTCTTCCCTGTTCCTTTCCCCCTCACCAAGGTGTAACAAACACTGCCCTCTCTTTTCATATTCTCCCCTCAATAAAGGTCACAATTAAAAAATTTATATTAAAAATAAATAAATTAAAAAGAAATTTAAATTACCAACAGAAACAGAAAAATGTGGTTTTTGTTGACTAAAAGTTTTCACTGTATTTTTTGTCGACTATATATTTTTTAGTAACAATAACTTTACTATTACTATTGTGATGCCGGTGAATCCAGTGTTAATGTTTGTTCTGTGTTGCCATGTCTGGGTTGCCATGTTGGGTGTTACCGTGTGTGTTGCCGCCCAGAGTTATGGATGTGATTGTAACAATCCTCTTGTTCTGGGCTGTATCCTCACTCTCGCGTTAGTTCGTGGCGGGAGAAGGAGTTACTTCATGTCTGACAGTGTGGATGGTGTGTGTAACAACACTGTGTACGATTGTCCTGCTCTATAACCAGCAATTAAAAGCGACTTCTGACAAGACTTCAGCAATCCTTATTTCACGGCTCATCCACACTACATTATTTTTTTTTTATTATATGCGAAAGAAAACTAAATCGTATTGTTATTTTCGTTGACTAATAAAAACAGGTTGATCAGTGGTAATTAAAGCTTTAAAAAAAAAAAAAGCATAAATTCTTTAGTTTTTTATCAAATAATTGACATTAAGATTTTAGTCGACTAAATTTGTTACAATATAATGGACTAAAATGTTGATGTAAGTTGCATTTTAGTCAAAAGAATGACTAAAAGTGAATCAAAATTTGCTGTCAAATATTTGTTGAGTTCATCACTCTCGATTCCATTCCTTTTTTTGTTCCTTCGTTCTGTCGAACACATGATTTGCTTTAGGCAAACCTGGATAAAACTTTTCCTTACGATACTTTCTCTCTGCACACATTCACTCTTCTGTCTTCTATAGGCGATACCGTCCATCAGCAGACACATACTGTCAATGTAAACTTCAGACAAGGAAATAATCCCAGTACCAGAAAAAGAGCTCCTCAGAAAGAACATGCTGATCTACTCAGAAAGCTGTAATTGAACCGAGAGCCTTCCAGCTGTCCAGACAGTGTGACGGATCACCTCTGTAATCATCTTAAACTGTTGAGGTGGGCCCAGCACATCCCACTAACGCTCACTGGAACAACTGCAACTAAATCTGTTGTTTGCTGATTAATGAGTAGAGTCCATAGGTTGGATGTCCTCTCTTTCTGTTGGTAATAGAGGACAGTGGGGCTGTGTTCAAAATGGCCTACTCCGTATTATACACTACAAACTCAATGAGTATATAGGGTTCTATTCTCCCATGCCCGTTGTTGGCTGCGTGCTATTCTCCCCTTGTGCTTAAGTCAGTCGCTGCACGCCTTCTTCCCAGTTGCGCACTGTGGGTGGAGCGTATTCTCATTTGAGAATACAAAATAGGACACAAGCCAATATAATATGGTTAATTCTGACAACATGACCTTTTCTTCTCTGGTCCATTTTTGACCAAGTCTCCCCTCTGCAAAACTCCCAATTTAGTGCTTTATCATCTGATTAAATCACAAGATAAAGATGTTCATGTGCTTCCTGCTTTCTAAATAGAAACATCACATGCTGTGGAATCATAGCATGGTGAACATTTAAAGTGTTTTTATTTAGTTTATCTGGTTCATCTGTCAGCAGTTATAATATTATAACTGGTGCATAAATGGTTAAAACCAATAACAACACATGAAAACAACTATATTTAATATATATTTGTGTCTAAGCCTGGGGTGAATATTAATGGGTTTTTAGAGTTTAATCCCCATGGTGATTTAGTTCGAGTCTCCAGCATCCATTCCTCTAAAGGTGGCTCTCATAGTTCAGATCAGTGTCAATGAGGCTACTTTGCATATTACCTTGGCAACTGCTTGTTTTATCATTAGATCGCTGTTTAAAAAAATGTCCTTAATAGTTGTTTCATTCTTACCCAGGCATTTGGTATGTAAATGTGACTCCTCCCTGCTTTGACAAAATGAGGCTCTCAGCAGACAGGATTTGGTCTGAAACTCAAAAACAAGTCCAATATTAACATATCAAGGAGTGGGAAAAGACGAAAAAACAGATCGGAAGATATTCTGAACATCTTCCCCAGCGGATGTCTTACAAAAGACGCCTGAGTTATTTTAGCCATATGAATTTTAAGTACAATAAAGCGTCACGCTTGGCTATTTCTGGGGCTTTGTTTGCTGTTGTCTCTTTTTGGTGTCTTTTTTCCGGCTTTTCATTTTTATCAAGAGCGGTCCGTTATCATTAAATATGAACAAAACAAAGTTTCTGTGTTTGGGAAAGAAAAAAAAATCTGAGAAAATAGATAATTTTGTGCCTTGTGAATAGATTTATTTCTATTAATTTGAGAAACTCTGGTATATACAATAGAGTAAGTGTGTGTCAGGGTTATTAAACTAATTGAAATTTAATTTGATTTGTTTTTTCATTTGGTTTTTCAGATTTTCCCTTTTTTTGTTGTGTAAATGATCCTGTTGCATTCAACTCTGCACAGCCGCAGAAGTGGCTCTGGGCGCAAACTTTTGCGCCCAGAGTCACTCCATAGACTTGTATTGAAGAGGCGCTACTACAACTTTTAACGAGAGTGGACAGTAAAGATTAGTCCGCCCCAAGGAGGAAACACGTCACCAATCGGACACAGATGAATGAAACAACTTTAGACATAATCATTATCTATATAATATCAGTTCTGATCATCTAAATACAGATTAGGGCTGGGCAAAAAAAATATGTAATTGATTAATCAAATTTGTAGATAAACTATTTTTATTTTGCAAATTCGAGTTTTAAAAAAATAATAAATATTTATCTATGTATTTATTCATTTATTTATTTATTTTTATGTTTTATTTTTTCCCACCACAGTTTTTTCGGACTTTTTTGCGTTCCGATGTGAGCCAGCCCCCTCTTTGTTTACATTTGTTTACCCTTTGAGTACGCTATATGTGTGCCACAGGCATGTTCAATTTTTTATTCACATTATGCTGAGATGCTAAGGGAAGAGTGTGTTATTTTATTTAATTGTAATGTTATGTTATAGAATACGTAGTTATCTGATTTCTTAGTCAGAAAATTTAAGCTACTTTGTGCTGTTAAACCTGGGTTAAAGCTCGAAATTGTCATTTACTTTTTATTTTGGGATTATTCTATGCATTTTAACTCTTGAGGACAATCACAGCAATAAAGTTGCACTTTTGACAATATATCTGATGTCTGCAATAATGTTTAAGTGCATTTAAAAAAAAAAAAATTCAAAAATCGAATCGAAACTCAAATTTTTCTTTAAAAAATCTGAGATTTTTTTATTTTAGGCAAAATTGCCCAGCCCTAATACAGTTATACATTTGTTTCGTAATGGGGTGGCAGTCACCAACCTCGCTTCTGTCTGTTTGTCCCATGGCAGCTGTGGCTACAATAGTAGTTGACCACCACTAAGTGTGGAGCGAAAGAATAATCCCTAAATTCTGTAAAGCAACTTTGAGTGTCTATGATAACGCGCTATATAAAATTGATGCATTATTATTATTATTTTTAATTCATTATTAATATTTATTATTTTTTACGTCTTTCTCAAACTAACATGCTGAGTGGTGGTGCGGCGCCCTAGTGCCCTCTACTATAAGCTTTGCTTCATACGTTAATGTGTTGACATACGTGTTTATGTGCATTTGGTTAATTATTAATGAATTTTATATTATTATTATTATATATTATTAATCTCATATACAGTATAATGTGTTTAACATGCATATGCATATGAACTGTCACTACCCTGATGGGTTCTATTTTTGTGGTTTATTTATTTTATTTTAGAATCTGCTGTCTGAAGGTGGGAAGCAGAAAAAAGCTTAATGTTTGCTTCTATTTCTCACTTAATTTCACACACTGTTGAGTCAGCCTATTGACAGGGTGCTTATGGTGATGTTGGCGTTCCACCAACAGTGCAGAGAAGCCTGAATATTACTCTGCCCCACTGCTCCATTTCACCATGCAGGACCCCCACTTGTTTAAAAAGGCCTACGATTCCCATTCTCACCCCGCTGAGTGGGCCACTGACATGTGTGAGTGTGTTGTGTGTGTCGGATGCACTTATCCGCTTGTAGCTGTGGGCATCCCCACATGACCGTGGAGCTTGTGTGGGACAGGAAGAAAAGCCACAGTGATCACCATCTGGAGGCTCTTTGCACCTTCGTGCCTCATGTGATTTCTAACTTCTTTTATCCGTCACCTTTTTCATAACTGAGTTTCCACAGCTTTCGAGATTTAACACCAAACATCACCAGAGAAATAGGTTTTTCTCCACTTAAGCACTGAAACACTGAGACAGAGGTGGGCAACTTTGATCACAGCGGGGACTACAAAACTGTTTGTTTGATTGAAGGGCCACATTATCAAAATTCATGTCAGCATTTAGAATAATGACCAATCTGAGCATTAACAGGAAAGAACAAAGAGTTTTTATTATGTCATCCTGTATATGTTTGTTTTTGTCTTCTGTGCATTTCTGTTCTCTATTTGTCTATTTGTCCTGTAAAATGTATGTTTTTAAAGTAATTTTTGTGTATTTCTGTTGTCAATTTGCTTGTTTGTTAGTACTGTGGGTTTGCAGAGTAATTTTTTGTGTTTTTCTTATCTTTTTGTGTACTTTTGTTGTAATTTTGTACATCTTTTTAGTCATTTTTGTGTATTTTTGTTGTTGTTTTGTGTTATTTGGAGTAATTTTGTAAGTTTGCTCATTTCCGTGGGCGACCGTGGCTCAGGTGGTAGTGGGTCGTCTTCTGATCGAGAGGTTGGGGGTTCGATCCCAGTACCTGACTATGTGTTGAAGTGTCCTTGGGCAAGACACTGAACCCTAAGTTGCTCCCAGTGGTCGACTAGCGCCTTGCATGGCAGTCCTGTCCCACTGGTGTGTGAATGTGAGAGTGATTGGGTGAATGAGCTGTTATGTAAAGCGCTTTGAGACTGCTTCAGTGTGGGGATAAAGCGCTATATAAAATCAAGTCCCAGTCCATTTCTGTTGTAGTTTTGTGTGTTTTTGGAGTATTTTCTGTGTCTTTCTTGTCTTTTAATGTGTTTTCTGCAATGTTGTAACTTTTTGTATTTGTTATTATATTGTTGCCCATGTCTGCACTGAGAAGTGGAGATGTTTGAATTACAGGTTCAGATGTTAAAGCTGTTTATGAGATAGAATTAAAGTCCTTTTTTTAAAAAAAATCCATGTATTTTCTTATCTTGTGGTATTCCTTAAATGCGCATCATAGCTGCTGATTGAAACTCAACACAGTATACCTCACTGTAGCTACTGTAGCCTGAAGCCTTTAAATGCCTCCCTTAGATATTCAGGCCAATGCCTGCTTGTTGTTTTTGTGTCAAACTCAAGGCTCAGGGGCCAAATCTGGCCCAATAAAGCATCCAATTCAGCCTGCAGGAGAATGTAAAAATAACTGAGAAAACATGAATCAATGTGTAAGTTATTGAACAATTCAACTGTAGACATCTCAAGCCCTCCAAACACATCAATTAAATCCAACTCCACAATATTTACAGGACTCACCGTTTTTCCATGCTTATATCAATTTATGGCAGTCATTCTTAATCTCAAGTTGGTGAAACAACTTTCAATTTATCTAAAATCATGCATTTATTAATTCATTTTTTTTAATCCTTCCACAAATTTTTCAAACTTAAAATAAAATTGGTCATAAAATCAATAGAATTTTCAGGAAATACCTGCAAAGATTGACATCTGTCACTTATTACTTGAGTATTGTCAGTGCCTTACATACTTTACATATCATTCATACATGGAAGTGCAAAAAAAGGCACATTATTGTTGAAATTACTTGTTTTCCTAAAATCTGATGCCTTGTTAAGATCACACTGCTCTGTATTTGACCCCTGAACTAAAATGAGTTTGACAGCCCTGCCTTAGACTAGAGCAGACATGTTACAATTGTTAGACATCCTTGCTTCAAAAACACTGAAAGCCTCAGAGAGAATGTTGCGCACGTACATTAAAAACTAGTTTTCCAGGAGTCGCACTAAAAGCAGAGGTTGGAATATGGCTGAATAGGCCTTTTTGTGTTTGCATGACTCGATCTTTATCTGGATGAGCAGGTACTTCCTGAAGCTCAACGGCAATAAAACCCAGTCCCTGTTCATTGGTTCCAAATCCACCCTCACCAAATTACAACACACCCCAGCCCCACCCCTCATCATCGACAGATTTCCTGTACCCTTCTCCCCCAAGTCAAGAGCCTTGGCGTCACTCTGGACAGCATTCTCTCACATTAGAAACATCACCCAGACTGCCTTCTTCCATCTCCGAAACATCTCCAGACTCCGCCCATCACTGTCCCAGTCCAGCACGCAAATCCTGGTTCATTCATTTGTCACATCCCGCATCGATTACTGTAATGCCCTCCTCACTGGACTCCCCGCCAAACTCATCAACAGACTGCAAATCATCCAGAACTCAGCCGCCCGGATCATCACCCGCACCAAATCATCTGACCACATCACCCTTAACTCTCATCGATCAACACTGGCTCCCTGTATAATACCGCGTCCACTACAAAAACCTCATCCTCACAGATGGCTTTTCACCATCTGTGACCTCCTTCATGACTACAGCCCCCCACGTACCCTTTGCTCAACCTCTGCCAGACTGCTAACCATCCCCACACCACACCTCAGTACCATGGGTGCCCTGAGCCTTCAGCAGCTCGGCACCCAGACTTTGGAACTCCCTCCCCCCACACATAAGACAGTCAGACTCCATCTCAACCTTCAAATCCAAATTTAAAGCCCACCTGTTTAAACTGGCATACTCACTTTAATTGGTCACTGCATACAACACTTGTCTTTTATATTTGGTTTTAATATTCTGCGACGTTGTTTTATGCTTTTATCCTATGTAAGGTGATGTAAAATGTGTTATTAATATCAACTCTTTGTCAAATTACTTTTCTACCTAAACTAACTTTAATGCTAAAATGTATAATTTAGTGGTTATTCAAATACAAATACCCATAAAACACTTGAATAGACAAAAAACTAAAGTCTATCGAGATGTTTCTGCTGTCAGCGCAATTATTTCACATGCAATATTTTTGTGCTCTTACTGAGATTTACTGCACACCAACACACTTTCCATGTCTTTAAAGAGGAGTTGAAAAAGCCACAGGATCAATACAAAATGCTGACAATTATGATAATTTTATCTTCAAAATATGAATAGTTTCCCCCAGATGTCAACAAAATGAAATCAGATGCCATCTAGTCCGGATCACAGCAGTGCCATAATGTTTCCAAAATGACTCTTCATAAATGCTATGAATTATATCTCCCTGTGTCTGCAACATAATCTGAAATTGCACAAAAGTCTTTCGGTGAACTGTGGTTGGTGGTGGGTGATTCAATGTAACACCACAAACAGTAAATCTATCTGCTGCACAATGCTGCAGTTTACTGAAATTGCTCTTCTCTTCTAGGTCATGGGAATGGATAAGGTAAATCATCAGCTTGTAATCTGCCCGCTGTCACCATACGGTGTGACTAAAGGCTCTTATCAGTAGTGACAGTGCTGAAGCCATTTTGTTTGCAATGTGTGAATAACATTACATTGGTCATGAAGTGCGATAAGGTGCTTCCTGAAATGCGAGCATCAACAGATTTTGACAGGAAAGCCGATATTAAGCGGATTCAGTTCAAGGCGAGGAAAGGTTGGGAATTAGATAATGAAATACAAGAGTGGCCAATGTGAACAGCATTCTTCCTACATGATGCCTGAGGCTTCCACATTAACATAGTACTGGGCTGGTTGTAGGCAGGCATATATGAGGGGGCAGTCAGAAATGTGAAGGGGGCACCATATGTACATGTTATGCTCCAGCACTTTGTTTCCACTGTGCTTATGGTGTGCTGTTTTCTTCATTGAATTGGGTTATTAGCTCTGTGTCCGACTCCAACCCAAAAAAGTGGATTGCACTTAGTCAGGCCTGCGGACAGCGGAGCCACAGCGCTTTCAGCCACGGCTCTCAGCAACCGTGTGTAGCCCGGCAGCCCCCGGCCTGTGTGACGGACGCGTAGCTATGCCACTTGCGGCTGTCATAGAAGCGGTCTGAGGCCGCAACGGTGTTTGTCACGATCCCGACGGTAGGGGACCACCCTCCACCCGCCCTCATATCCCCGTCTATCCGTAACGGGAGTAAAACAGTAAAACAAGAAAAAGCAAGCCGGTCGTTTTGGTCCTTAAAAGGACCTTCTTCAGGCAGGCTTGCTGGCTAATACAAATTTAAAAATGTGTAATAGATGTGTCTCTCAAATCTGAGCATGGAGTGAGCAATCATAATTTTTGATTTGAGGGGGCAAGACATTTATTTGAGGGGGCACTGCCCCCTTTTTCCCCTGCTTAGAGTCATAGGGACGCACAGGAAGGGTTTAGTTATTTATGTGCTTCGTCATTGCTTGACAGGGTTGAATGTCAATTACATTTTTCAGTCACAATTACATTTTCAATTACCCATGTTCAATTACAATTCAATTATGATTAAAGTTATCACCATTTTTCCAATTACAATTAAATTATTATTATTTTATCCTCAGAAAGTCAATTACAATTAAAACTGCAAGCAGCGTTAAACGGGCCCTCGCAACCACACACCTGGCAGGAAGTGGCGCACGTTGAGGTGTGTTGCATGTCGGCGTGTGGCAGAAATTTTAAAGGGTTGAGACGTAGCTGACCATTTTCAAGGATTATATCACAAACTTTCCTGCAATGTTTTCTATGCAAATGTAATGCCTATGATTTCCTTACGAAATGAAAGCTGCTATAATAAATTAGCATATACTTAGCTCTACAAACTCTTAATTACTACCATAAGCTTAGCACATCATCCAAGTGAACAGGCTGCTAAGAGGAATATTTCAATCTATAAATATTCAACTTTATTGTCAAGATTGTTTTATAACACAACCAAATAGCCATGTATGTTTAAAACTAAAATATGAATGTGTGAAGTGCTGTAACAGTGCAGTGTTGGATGCAAGATGTATTTATGAATGTTCGTTAAACTAATTAATCAGATACCATGTAGTTTGCAGACATTCAACAATCAGGCAAAGGGGATCAAAGCCAGAAAAGGCTGGCTTTGATCCATCCTTTGCTGGTGCTTGGGCCCTAATTACATTCTCAATTACTAAAGTTCAATTACAATGAAATTACTGAGCCTGAAACGAATAACCTAATAAAAGTTAACCTCCCTCTTGTGTTAGCTTTTTGTTTGTATTTCTTATGATAACAGGTCCTAAATCAGAAAACAATCATCTTTCATCTCATTTCTTTTCTATCTCTTGGTTTCCGTGTTAGGCTTCTTAATCAATGAAAATATAGGTTTTAACATTTTGGTGCGGGCGTCTGAGCTTATTTTGTGTCAGTATACTTCTAGATTAAAAAAAAATATGTAGCGGGAAAGCTTGACATGAAACACATTTTAATAATTAACTACGTATGTGTAGAACTGTACATAGAACTCACTGTAACATGGTTTCCCAGTTAAGCGTTATATTATAATTGACAATTTATATAGATGGCAATTCAATTACAAAGTCAATTATCTGAACTCAAATACAATTCAATTATGATTACGACAGCAACAGATTTTTTAAATTACAATAAGAACGCCATAATTGTAATGAATTATCAACGAGGTGATTACTATTAGAACTGACCCCAACCCTGATGCTGAACTTGATTACTTTCACAGAGAAATAAAGTAATGGGAGACAAATGTGTTTTTCACTTTCCTAATAGACTGGGCCGCTCTCCTTTAAAAGGGAAGCTCCCAGCAATCAGGCTCCTTAAGAGAGAAAGCCACGTCTGCTCCATCATTTGTTATGCAGTGAACCGTATCTCTGGAGAAATGGATTTAGTGGGGTGCCCTCTGCACAGGAATGAAGGTCAGCGCCTGCCTTGGAGATGCCATTTGCACCGCAATGCAATCGTTAATATGTAGCTTTGAGAAAAGCGAGGAGCAAAAAAAAAAAAAAACATTTGCACCCATTTGGAATTGCAGTGATGGAAAAGAGATGAACCGGGAAGGGTGGTGGGATTATGAGGCCAGAGGCAGGACCACTCTCGTGGTTTCTCGTTGATTTTTAAAGAAATATTGCAAGGGCAGCCCCATTCAAACTGCACACATTCCCGTTTGCTCGTGAAAGCCAAAGGTTAAACCCTGACCCCAGAAATGTGTGAGGTCCCACAGTTGGAGTGTGAATCGAAGAGTTTTGGTTTCACACCTGGTTGTTCTTCTCCGTTAGTCTGTAAACAAGTGTGTGGCTAAGCAGAATGTCTCAAAAAAAAAGACACGCTGTGGTTTTGTTGTGCAAGAATAAAACTTTGTTTTCCACACAATGGTATGGATTCTGACTCTTGACATCTGTGAATCTAAAAATAAGTCAGCAGTAGCTTTACAGTGTTCCTGAAAGACAAAAATAAATACAGTTTTTCCTCTATGGCTTGTTTTGAAAGGCCGCTTCCTTGAAAAAAAAGAATTGTAAAGTAGCAACGTTAGGTCTTCAGTAGGACAATAGAAAAAAACAAGAGAAAAACAATACTTTTATAAGAGAGCCACGTATGACAAACACAGACTTGAATAGCTGAATCAGAAAACATGTAGATATATGAGACTATACTAGTATTGTACTCAAGACCACACTTTACCTCGTACTGAAATTGATTGAAAATAATTTTTTGCTAGTTCCGCTGTGAGTTTTGCTACTTCCACTGATTGAAAATTCAATTTCAAAGCTAATGTTTAAAGTTAATTCAATTTCAATTCAATTCAATAAAACTAATATTATTTTTACGAGTGCTGAATGGCTCATTTATTGGAGGAAAAATATGAATATGTATAGTTTATTCTCCAAAAAACATGATTATAATTAAACTCAAAAAGGATTTATTTTCCAAATAATACATGATTATAATATACATTGCAATAAATAACAATTAGCCTAATGTAATTTTACAATAATAAGCTGTTGTATTCATATAAATCTGATCATGACAATATTTTTTTTTAAATCAGTGGTCGATGTGATGTTTTATTAAGCATTTTTTAAAATCAGTACAGCAATCTCTGTGCATGGCTAATCCAGCACGGGCACGTTTACTGAGACTGTAAGAGACGTGACACCGGCTTCAAGCTAAAAGTCAAACGTTTCCTTTTCAAAATAAAAGCATCTCTTCTTGTCTTCCATTAGCATTTAACGCTTTTGTAAATATGGCTCTTGTTTTGAAGTTAACTGGAAATTTTCCCAGTAGCACAATGGAGGGTCTCCAAAATGTCAGCAGGAAATGTGTTGAATCAGTTGTTTGAGATTCTACTTTGTCACTTTCTCGCCTAAAATGCTTTCAGAACTTTCAAAGGTGGCAAATGATCAACAGAGATGTTTAACCTCAGTGTGCTTCAGGTTTTTGTTGTTGTATGTTTGAAATGCATCTTGGGAAACTTGAAAGTGTACATCAGTGGAAACAGTTATCTTAATTCTCCTAATCCTACTACCGTTATATAGAACAGCCCAAGACCTTCAAAATATGAAAACCATACCAGTCTGTAGGCCGAATCTGGAGTACTACAACACTAGACTATAGTGAGGATTTCTCAGCTGAGACTCATATTCAAATTCTATTTTTAAGGCTTTATTTGTTGGCAATAAAATCACACTTAATCCCTGTAAGCAGCGTCAGCTCCTGACAAAGAAGTGTCTTAGGTTGACTACTGACAAAATCCCACCTCTTTACGACCCAGTGATTGAAACGGGCTCTGGTTTCAATCTTTGTAAAAAAAATTTAAATAATAAACAAAGGAGTAAAAAAAATAGGGATGTTTGTTGATTTGCTAGCACAATGTTTGTTCATACAATAAATCTAATGTCTAACAATACGCTTGAAATATACTAATAATGAAAATGAGTGATTGTGATTTATTGTATGACCTACAGTATGCACACACTGTTGATTGTTTTTTATAGGATACACGTCTTTTTGTAAAGTTTTTATGAAAGCCTAACAAAGCTGTAGGGTCTCAATGGACAAGTTTCATCAGCATACTGATACGGTTGTGCTCATAAGTCTACATACTGTATAGATATATATACTATACTATACTATACTATACTATACTATACTATACTATACTATACTATACTATACTATAGGCCTATCTGTCCCAAGCAAGCGTGTGTGCCAACTGCAGAAGACATGGTCAATGACAAAGTCAAAGGAAATACATGAGCTGAAATTCTTGGGAAAAAAAACAAATTGTGTCCATATCCTAAATCTGTAATGTGTAGACTTTTCTTGTTTGATGGTTTAAGAAAAAACAAAAAAAACTTGTCATGCAAAGTTCATGCACAGAAGAATCTTATGATTTGGTTTAAATTTTAGACTGGCATGAATTGTAAGTCTCCGTTTTTGCGTTCTATTTGCATTGTGGCTTTTTTTTTATTTTTTTTTTACTTTAAATAGAAATTGGTCTAACTTGCAAATGGCCCAACTGCAATTAACTTTACTTCATTCCAGTTTCAAAATATTGCATCGTATCGTTATCATGAACCTATTATCGTCTATCGTATCGCATCGTCCCACCTCTAATAAACAGCTTATGCTGGTGAGGTTAGTTTGGTTTTCCCTTTACGCAGCAATGAGTGAGTTTTGATTTTAGTTACAGAGCTTTGAATATGCTTTGCTGGCAGTGGCAGCTTTGAGTTTATGGCTTTGTTAAACAATTTTGCCTTCAGTCGTTTTTTTTAACTTTAATAAAGCCTTTGTTTAACTATTATTTCTGTGTGTGGTCTCCCTCTACGAGAAACAACCTTTGTTAATTTGCATATATGTCAAGCGGATGGCGTAACATGGGCCATCCATATTTATTGCCTCCACCAAGTTTGTTTGTTTGTTAGCAATATTGTCAAAAGTACTAAACAGATTTAGAATTTTTTTTTTTTTTTTTTACGCCATGGAAAATTCCATTCAATTTTGAAGGGGATCCAGATCAATCAACTGATTCTGGATCAATTTCAAAAATGCAAACTTCTAATCATTGGCAAAATTTCATATCTCAATTCATAATTGACTAACCTTTATGAACTCTGACTCAGTATTGTCCTATTGGGTTTCCCAATCCCCCCACCAAGTTGCATCCAGTTAAAATCCAAATTGTTCATTTAATTGTGCTTTTGTTAAATAATATTGTTCCTTTTCTCCCTTAGTTTTAGTGCTACTCAGTAAAATAACACATTTGAGATCACTAATAATATCATAAACTAGTGGCTTTCCTTTAGGAGCTACTGTATACTGTATGTACATATCAGGATGGATGAATGTTCTGAAAAAGTTTAGTTAATTTCTATCTGAATTACATAATAATTTATACTCTAGTAAACTTATCTTATGGACCAAATTGGGACCTTCAATGAGCCAGTTTTGGCTAATCCTGTGACACTACTGTATTAACCTGATAAAATTCAGACCATATGAGACAAAGCTATAGGTACAGTAGAGCAATAAAAGTATTTGGCAGCCACCAATTGTGAAAGTTACCCTACTTAATAAGATCTGTAATTTTCATCAAAAATCCAGGAAATCACATTGTATGATTTTTAAAGAATTTATTTGTAAATTATTGCATAAAATAAGTATTTTGCATCTCCAAACAAGCAAGAATTCTGGCTCTAACAGACCTTTGACTTCTTCTTTAAGGAGCTCTTCTACCTCCTCTCATTACCTGTATTAATATCACCTGTTTAAACTCGTCATCTGTCCACACCTTCAAACACCTTCCTTCTTGTAACCTATGAAATCTGATCAATATTCTTTCCTCATTTGAACTAAAGCGTCTGAGGAAAATAAGGTTTTCCCAAGGTGGTACAAAAACACCCTTGAGTCTATACTTTCCCTCCTCATTCACAAGCTGGGAAAAGAATGGGAACACACCGATGTCTCCGTTTGATGTAACAATTTCACGACCTTGCACAGAGCTGTTTCAGAAATGTGGGACAAGGTTTTTACATGAAATGTTCAGCTTCTCTGTATCTGTCATGTGCGGATGACGTTATTGTGCCGATGTTTTTCACTTGATTGCTGAACTGTTGCCGCACCTTACAGTCCCAGGAGGAATAGACTGAAAAAGCCAGCAGGTATTATTGCAGGAGTTTTGTAATGTAAAAAACACACACACACAGGCGCACACGCACAGATCAGTGTAAATCAAACAACTTTAATCACCACAGAGATCAGAAAGACATTCTTGGATACTATTTCTATCATTAGACGAGACAAATTCTTTTTAAAGACGCCTCGTTTTTCCTCCCCCTGCTTTTCTAGGGTGGGCCGTATATCTTTTCTCCTTCCTTTTGTTTCTTTCCTGCTCTGAAAGATTTTCCTCCAGCAAAATGTGTCTTTAACAAGCTTCTGCAGCTAAATCTGCTATCACACTGGCAGTGTTAGCGTATCATGCTGTTGTCCTTCATTGGAATGTTTTGAACTACAGTTTCTGGGGAAAAAATTATTATTTTGTTAAAAATGAGCTAAAACAGTTTTATAGCAATTGAAGTAGAACTTAAACTATATTATATGCAGAGGTGAAAGTAGGGATTACTCTTAAGTAGGGGTGTGACGATACACTTAGCTCACGAGAAGAGATGAGACACGATATTGGGTTCACGAGAACGACACGAGACACGATTTTAAGAAAACTACACCGACAAAATGCATAACAGACTTATTTCACCGAGTTGCACATGCATTTTGAAATGTTTTATTATAACTCTTTACATGTATGACGTAAGCTTGAGTTTTTAATAAACTTATTCCTGCACAAAATGAAACTAACATTTATAAAAGTTAAATTAAAAATAAATACAATTATATTTCTTTCTTTGTTTCAAGTGCAAACAATATTATGTGCAAAACGAAATCAAAGTTCTACTCTGTCAGTAGAGAGTATGTCATTAACAACATACTGTAACTACAAAGCCATGTTCTTTTTTAACTGTTAATAAACTTTTTCTTCCACAAATTGAAACTAGAACTAAAATTTCCTCCTCCTCCTCCTCCTCTTCTTTTCCTTATCCTGCTTTAGGTTCTGGCAGGCTAGACGTAGCAAAGGCGCATTACTGCCCCCACAAATAAAAGTTAGGATAGCTCGCAAAATAATAATAATAATAATAATAATAATAATAATAATAATAATAATAATAATCTTGCGAGACAGATATTTAACGCGACAAGAAATCTCATGACTTTAATCTCTCGAGATCTAGTAACTAGTAACACGGGATCTCGTCACACCCCTAACAAGTACTCACGTTACTGTAATTGAGTTGCTTTTATGGGTATTTGTACTTTTTTGAGTATATTTTTAAATCTGTATTTTTACTTGTACTTAAGTGTGTTTTAAAAGAGGTAAAGCAATTATTATCCTTTTTGTTTCGAAATGATCAACGGACATTGTGAAACGACAAAAAAATGAAATGACCAGACAACAATCAAATGCATCATATCATAGCCGACCAATCAGATTAAACGTAATTCACCACGCAAAAACAGGATTAAATGCCAGTTATTTTCACAATTTTATTGTTTATAAATGTAGCTATACTTAGAGTCTGATATATATATATATATATATATATATATATATATATATATATATTTTTTTTTTTTTTTTTTTTTTTTTTTTATTGAATTAATTGGTGTAATTTTATTTTTTTTAAAGAATTGTACATTTTGACAAACCTTTTTTTTTATACACATTCTTTTGTAGAAAATAAAATAAATAAAAGATTTCGTCTCTTCTTTTTTTAAATATATACATGAGATGTTTACTGCATCCCAGGGAACCGTGGCATGATTTATTACCAAAATAAAAACACGTGGGTAACTAGTAAATTTTACTTTGAGTAAAGACCCATGCCACATGACCTCACAGGTCACGTGATGTACGGCCCTCCTCCATGTTGGAAGAACAAGCCACCGCAGGAAACGAGAGCCCACAGCGATGGTAAACTTTTGCGCTGTGTTTGGGTGTTCTAACACGGCTGGGACTGGAGTACACAAGTCTTTCTTCAGGACACCAGCTGTGAGAACCACCCGAGGGGGAAAAAACGAGGCACTTTCTCATGAAACGAGCAAAGGTGTGACTGATTGCCTGTATTAAATAAGCCTGTTTATTGTAGCCATGCTGTTAACAATAATAATACATTTTATTTGTAGTGCACTTTACATTTGATGCCAAACCTCAAAGTGCTACAGGGTTAAAACAATACAACACAACATACATTAAAAGACAGGACTAAAAGATGCATTAACTGTTAAAATAAGTTTCTTTAAAAAGGTGATATTTAAGTTTTTTCTTAAAAATGTCCACCGTTTGCGGGGCCCTGAGGTGGTCTGGGAGGGAGTTCCACAGGCGGGGGGCAGCGGCTTCAAAGGCCCTGTCGCCCATTGTTTTGAGCCGTGTCCTGGGCGTGACCAGACGGTGCTGTTGGCGTGACCGGGTTGTTTATGTTGTTTGTTACCCTGATAAAGGTCCTTTGACCCAAAGCTTGGGAAATGAAATTGTTTTATTTGCAGTGATCCAAGTGTGCAGATCTATTTTTCACAAAAATGTAGGTCATCAATAAAATAACTCAAATTCTGAAATACCAGCATTGCACACTCATATTACAAACGAATTCTGAAGAATTAGCCTACTTACCCTGGATTTAACCACATGGAGTTCGTTATGAATAAAAATCCAGCCACAAACAAACTGGTTCTAATCGTCCAGTCCCTTGACACTTTTCATGTGGTCCATTGTGTATGAGCTCGATGTAAAGACGAGGTAGTTCACAAGGTCAGGATAAGTCACTCCAGGGAAATAAGAGACATATTCATTCCATTTGTCAACAGGGATGTTGTGGGGGTCATTCCCACCGTTCAGACCCAGTTTCTCCTTGTACCGACTTCTCTCAGCTTCTGGTAGAGTGTCAACATTATCCATGGCCTCCAACATATTCAGGCCAAACGAGACGACCTTCGACAATCGTTTAGCACATGGGCTGCTTTCAATAAGTCAAAAAATGACACTATTATTCAACTAAACACCCCCACGCAGGTGCATTTTTATAGGGCCGTCATCTTCCAAGATGGTGCTGGGTCAAAGTGCCGTGACATCAGTCGCAAGGGTCTATTATTTAATTGAGCAACTTTTTACTTTACTTGAGTATTTGATGTATGACTTACTTATACTTGAGTACAAATGCAATCAAGTACTAGTACTTCTACTTGAGTAGAATATATCAATACTCTTTACACCTCTGATTTTATGACAGCACAACTTGTTTTAACCACACCAAGGCTCTCTTTACCCTAAATTACACAGTATGAATTGTCTGATGTTGTGTCCTCAGTACAAACAACACTGTCTACAGTAGAACAACAAAAAGCGTCTGTTTGGGCTTGCCCAATTTCCCTAATGTCTACATAAATTGGAAAAGACTCCCAGGCCTGTATCTGTATCGCTCTGGATTAAAGATTAGCTTCACTTCTCTTGCCCTGTTTGTGGTCTCACGAATCGGTGTCCTTGCACTGCACAATAATTGGCCTCAGCTCTGTGTTTTTAACAGCTAAAGGTAAACCAAAGCTCTTCATGCTGTTACACGTCACGTTTTTACAGAAAAAGCAGCAGTGAGCTTCATTAGTGATGCAGGTAACGCTTTGCCTTGGTTCCCTCCGCATCACACACAACATTTAAAGGTAAAACAAATAAAGAAAAGAGACAAGATCAAATATCTTGTTATTTCTCTTTTTAAGTGGGGGAAACGTGTTACCGTTAAAGCTGCTGCGCAGCAATGGTCTGGGCCAGGCAACTTTTGGCAAAACATGACAGCAGTTATTAAGAAAATAAATTGAAAATACACATTATTCAATACAATTCAACTTTAGTTATATATTATTCTATCAAGACAGCGTGGAGATGTGGTTAATAGGTTTTTAATAATTCTTTATTTGGTCCATAAGTGAAAGACTGATGTTTAAAAGTGCATTGACTCCAATTGTTTGCATGAAAGTAAAATTCAAAGCAATTAATTAATAATAATTATAATTATAATAAATAATAATACATAAATAATAAATAATAAATTACAAAATTTTATACAATTTTCAAAGTTAGGAAAGTTTAACCTTTGCAATACTCCACAATGGTGCATTCTGACAGATGTTTGATCTAGTATTTTTAATGCTCCGTTGTAAATCAGTCTTAAAGGCCTGATTGTTGTGGTAGTTGCCTATGACCAGGAGGTTAAACAGTAACTGAGATGAGAGAAAATCAGTGTAAGCATAAATACATTTGCCGCATGAAATGGTAAACAGTCCTGTATGATTCTAAAGTTGTACAAGTTTGCTTTGGCTGTTCTTATGATTTTTTTTTTTACCTGACTTTCAAACGATAAATGGGAGTCCAAGATTAGGCCCAGATATTTAACTTCTTTGACCGTGGCAATGTCTTGCCCATTAATTGTCAGATGGAGTTCTTCCAGGGGAAGCAAAACAAACTGACACTGTCTCACTCACATTTAGGGTTAGCTCTGAGTTTTGAAACCATATTGACACAGAGTTAAGGTGTTGCTGCAGATGTGCAGTCATGGTTTCAATACTTTTGCCACTCACATAAACAACTGCATTGTCTGCATACATTTGGAAACCCGCACCCAGACACATGTTTGGTAAATCATTGATGTACAGCGTAAAAAGGAGAGGCCCAAGTATTGATCCCTATGAGACACCTGTTTTCAGGATGATTTTTCATTGTTAATTATTACACATCGTTGTCTATGTTCCAAATATGTCTTAAACCACTGCAATGTTTTGTCAAAGTTCAACCTGGATATTTTCTGTAAAAGTACATTATGATTAAATAGGCCAAAGGCCTTTTTTAAATCTAAAAACACTGCCCCAACTATTTGGCCTTTTTCAATTGCCAGTTTAAGTTGTTCAATAAAATAGCAATTGGCCATTTCAGTCAATATTGGGGCCGGAATCCGAATTGAAGAGGATGCAGAATCTCATTGAGTTGTAAGCAAGACATGAGTTGATTGGCTACAATCTTTTCTAGCATCTTGGAAAAGATTGGCAAAATGCTAATCGGCCAATAATTGAATACTCGATCTGTCTTTCCGGATTTAATTATAGGTATAACCCTTGATTGTTTCCAGTCATTTAGCAATTCTACTTTTTTAAAAGAGAGATTTACCAAATGAGTCAAATGTTTTACCAGTATTTCTTTATTTCTTTTAAGAAAGGAAGTGTCAAGGTTGAAACAATCTTTAGCATAACTATTGTTTATTTTTTCTATGACAGCTAGCACCTTTTGCTGAGTTGTTTGTTCAATTATAGTTTGATTATTGGGTTGCTGATACTCTACCCTGGTATTCAAATCAAAGCAATCCGACAACTCCTGAGCCGATGAAATAAAATAACGATTAAGTTCCTGGGCGATACGCTTACTATCGTTTACAAACTCTTTCCCTATTTTGAGTTCACACAAGTGGGATTGCTTTCCTTTAGGTTTCATAATATTGTTAATCGTTTTCCACATTACTGATGGATTTCCTCTTGTCTCAGGAGTTGTTGTAATATAAAAAATGCTTTTAGCGAGTCTCAAATCCTTGACCACGTGATTTCTTAGGCTTTTATATAAAACCATGTCAGTGTTGAGCTTGCTTTTAATTGCCTTTTTTTAGGGCTTTTGGTCTCATTCATTTATCCAGGGTAGGGATCTCTGATTACCATTTTTCCTCTTTTTTAAATATTTAGACACAATTCCATCTATTTTATTCATAATTTGCCTACAGCTACTGTCCACCTCATCCCACATCATGTTAGTCAAATTTATTTCTTTTAACTCATTGTCCACTTTGGGAATATCATTTCTAGGAATTATTAGTGAGTTATAGTTCGGCTTTTTGACTTTTGCAAAGTGTTTTTTAGACCATTTTCTCACCATCAAAGTCATATTATGATCAGACAATCCAGTCAAGAAGTTATATGACTTCAGAGTGCGTTCTTCTTTGTTTGCAAAAGAAGAACGCGTTGGGTCTGATCCTGATGTTTGTAAAAGAAGACAGGAAAAGCAGAATACTTTATTATCTCTTTTTTCAATTTTCTTCTCTCCTATCGTCCCACGGCTTCACCTGTCAATCAGACGGACCACTGTGACGTCAGCCCCTCCCATGGCGGGAGGGTGGTGTTGTGTAACTGAGATGCTGCATTCAACTCTGCGCAGCCGCAGACTGTCTGTGGGCGCAGATACCGGCTAAGTCCGAATAGTCCCTCCTATCTCCTTTCCCCCAAGGGATTAAGGAAAGGTGTTAGGCGAGGAATTAGGAAAAGGCCATCATGTTTGTTTTGACAATCAAACGCAATTCCACTAGTTGACGTAATGATCTGACAGCCACGAACATTAGTGACGTCTGCCGTTGTGAAAAAACTAGAAACTAGAAAAACTGTTTTATGTCAGTTATAATCTGATAATATGGCTTACATATCATAATATAAGGGTTTTAGATTATTTAAAGTTGCTCAAGGCATATGATTGCATTGGTAACTTACATGATCTCCGTCCCTTGTCGGTCATCGTGAGCTTCCGTGAACGCTCGGGTGTGCGTTTCCCTTTAAATGTTGTTGCCGCAAGGAATTGTGGGTCAACATTATCTCGTCTCCTTTGGTGAAGGATGCATCAGTGTTTCCTAGGCTAAAGGAGGTTATAAAGGAAGCATTGAGCCTCCTTTCCTCCGCTTAAAGTGAACTTGAACACTCTTTATCATGGCCACCTCTTAAACACTTCCGGGGGTTAAGGAACAATGGATAGGAAAGGAGATAGGAGGGACTATTCGGACGCAGCTACCGTCCATACGCTTGTATTGAAGAGGAGTTGCTGCGCATGTGCAACTTTTAACGAGAGTGGACAGTAAAGATTTGTGTGCCCCAAAGCGATAACAACTTTACTCATAATTATTATCTATATAATGTTTATTCTGTTTATCTAAATACAGATATACATTTATTTTGCAGTATTTTTAATTCATTATTTAGTTTTTTTATTTTTATATTATTTTACTCAAACTAACGTGGTGAGTGGTGGGGTGGTGCCGTAGCACCCTCTGTTGCTACTGGTAATTTCTAAAGCAAATCATGGCGGCCGCCCACATGATTTTCATTCAATATTTGCCGCTGCTTCGCTTCGTGCAACAGGAGAGAGTGGGAGAGTGACCGGATGTCTGAGAAGGAGAAGGGAGAGGTTTATCTAGTGATTCCCAGGACGAAAATTCCACCAGTGATCTGCATGGTTGCAGATTTAGTACTGAACCTGTAGTATAATACACAATCTTTTGAGACAGCTTGCAATTAAAGTTCACTACAGGTACCTCTTTAAAGCTTATTAAAATATTATTTATAATAATGATAATAATACATTTTATTGGAATATAAGTGCCTTTCTTGACTCCCAATGACACTTTAAATCATATGTATCAAGAAACAATAAAAGCACAATAACATAAAATACCAGGGTAATATATGAGGGTGAAAACAGACAAATCAGAAGTATTCAGTTGGGATAAGAAGTCTATAAACATGTGAGTTTTTAGTGCAGCTTTAAACAGGAAATTGTAGTTTTGTTTGTTTTTTTTTTTGTTTGTTTTTTTTTTTTTTATTGCATTTTTTGTGCTAAACATGTTTATAAAGAGTTCCAGAAAGCGTAGATGGAGAAAGTAGGAGATATGAAATGATTTGTGATCACTAGCACCACCATGTGGTGACTCAAAACATAAAAACTACTCACGTAGTACCAAAAAAAAGTGAAGATGACACATTTCTGCATAGAGACAGATTAATATGCATCCTCTTTTGTAAATGAATACAAATACTGGCCTCAGAGATGTTTTTGTCATTTGTAAAAAAATAAACATCTGTGCTTCATGTTTTTATAGATTTGGATGTTGTTGAACTTGAGCTACTTTCAACAAGCTTTAAAGTCATTTAGGTTTCTAGTCTCACCAGTGTCTCCATTTAATCCTGTAGGGCACAAGTGTCAAACTCAAGGCCCGGGGGTCAAATCCAGTCCTTTGGAGCATCCAATTCGGCCCACAGGAGAAAACAAAAATGACAGAGAAAACATATACTGTAAATCATTGTGTAAATGAAACTCAACAATATGTGCAGTTTTTCCGGTGCTTATATTGCATGATCCTTTTTATTGATAAAAAACCTCAAAATTCTTACAAAATTCTCCAATTTCCCCAAATTCTAAAAATTAAAAAAATTGAAATTTGTGATAAAAAATCTAAGAAACTTGAAGTGAATACCCTGTTGGGACTGATATCTGTCACTTATTGCTTGGATATTGTCGGTTTCTTACATATTTAGTATTTTATGTATGAAAGTGTACATTTTTGGCACAATAATGTTGAAATTATTGATTTTCCTGCATAGAATCTAATCGCCTTTCACAGAAGATACTTTCTCACAACACTGAAAGACCCCATGTAAAAATCATGTAAGGAATAAATGCAAATGTTGCAAATATAAATAGTTTTACAAAGCTAATTGGGGCACAATCAGTGTATTGTCACAAATAATTTGCATTTACTGTACAGATTCATAACAGTAATGGAGGCTATTTTCTGATAGAGCTGTGGATGATTCCAGTGGTGATCACATGGTGGTTTACCCTCATTCTTTGCCTTTGTGTCCTTTGATCCTGACTTGCTCACACTTGCACACATATCCCATTGATATGAATGGAGCTGACACACACTGTGCACTATGAAGATGAAATGGTCAACGTGGCTTCATTGTGGACGTGTTGATGGAGAGTCAGGTTTGTCGCGTTTACAGCAGGTTTAAATGATGTGAGGACCTGGACTGTTAGTGTGAACGAGAGTGAAGAGGTTGCAACAATCAGACTTTTAACCAGGCTGCAGCATCTATTATTCTACTGCACGGTTTCTCATTTGTAAATGAGAACAAAATATCCTGTGTGTATGTGTGCAGACAATGAATTTTTTTTAATAATTAACACATTTGTAGTCATGTTTCAAGCGAACCAGTGAATTAAAACTGGGTACTTCTAAACTCCTAAAGTCAGGTTTACTATTTAGTTCTTTTTTTTTTTTTTGCTCAGAATTATGTAAATACAAGTAGTAATCAGCAATCAAACAGGATCAGGGTGAGAATAGGGCAACGTTGTAATTTTTAGTGACTGTAACAGAGAAATGCTGCGTTTACCTATTTTTTTTTTACATTTTTTTTACTTTAAAGGAATAAATGCATGCTGATTTATCAATGTTTCTCACATCAGGCTAATGACACAGTGGCGAGAGGAGCAGCTGTTTGCCAGCTGTGCTGCAGAAGTAGGAAATGAAAGTACGCTGGGTGGTGACTGTTGAAAAATGAGCAGCTTTTTATCAGTTGGACTTGCTGAAGCGTGGATCCACATTTTCAGAAGTTATATTAACTCACAGATTTGATTTCTAAAATAGATTTATTGTGTTAGTAACTGGGACATTGGGAGGCAACTGACAGTAGATGTGTGTCCATTATAGTTTTTTGCAAAATAAAAGGGATATTTCTAAAGTTTTGACAAAGTATATATTGAACGTTGTTTGGGGCAGAAGCCGAATCATAACTCTTGTGAAATCTCATCTCGTGAGACTTTGCTGCAGGAAGACGGATGCTCCAAACCTCCTTATAACACCTCTCATCCTTTGTTATTTGAAAGTGTCTATTTGTACGGTTGCCGTGTGGACAACCCCCTGTGCTATTGGTACGTTTACCAAAGTACACGTACGTTAGGATTAGGATTAGGGTTAGGTTATAACCCTATATCGCAACAATTGTTAGGGTTAGGTTTACGGTTAGGTTAAGTCTTAGTCATGTGACCTAAACTGGCCAATGAGGGGCAGATAGAATGTTGGTATAATTATTATACATTAACTTCACAATTATGATATAACAATTTGTTAACCTAAAAATGACCTTCCTGCCACCTTCTTACTTCACCTCCTGCAACATCTACAGACCATCAACTTTCCTTGCCCCTGTGGCTGACTTTAAGTTTTAAACCCCTGGTAAAATAACTAAAGTAACGAAAAAAATATTCTGGAAGAAAACAGAGGGGAAAGATTTATTTAAAGGCACACTGTGTAACTTTTGGCCACCAGGGGCGCTAGACCTGTAACTTTCACATCAACCGCCCCTAGTGGCCACAAGCGTCGCAGCACTGTCGCAAAAATCAACAAACAGTCAGTGGGGCCAGCCTTCCTTGTCTTTTGATTGTGTATGCAGACAGTAGTTGACCTGTAACTTCGGGATAAGGATTGGCTGTAATGGCTGGGTCAGCCAGGCTGGGGTGCGAAGCAGAGCTGGGCTCCGACCTCCTCTGCCTGCCACCAGAGGCTCGGCGCTCGGCAATCCTTGCAGCATCGGTGGTGCTCCCCCCCTACTCCCTGGCCTCGTCGCCTTTGTCAGCCCCCTGGTGGGAGAAAAGCCCGGCGCACATACAGAGTCGCCACCGAGACACGGCCCCGGACACCGCCCGCGCATGCCAGGTCGCCCGTCCGCCAATTAGTGCACCATTAACCCAACACAAAACTACCATATTGTGCTCTTTTGGCTGTAAACAGAAGCTAAACTCGTTGCAGCTATCCACAGCAATGGCGCTGGATTGGGAAATGCCCATATGTTATGACATCATGTGGGAACTATGTATATCTGAGCCTGTAGTCGCGTGACTGCCATGAAGCGAAATGTTGTCCAGGCATTCTCCAGGTCATATGACCTGGCCAAAGACGGTCCGTCTCTCCAAACTTACATGGTCGATATTTCAGGAGGGGAGCCCCGCTCGGAGCATTGTATCTTGGCCTGAGGAATCATTTAAAATAAGTCATATGGGTCAACTCTTTAGCTTAAAAAGTCTGTGGTGTGCCTTTAACTGCCAACATGCCAGCTTAATATGCATGCTTGAAAGAAATTAACAATTGGCATGTGTTGAACGACATGATCATGTGCTATCAAATTAAAGTTATTTTTTGTAGCCCTTCAAATCCATTAAATTCAATTCTATTTTAACTGTATAGAATTTAATACACTGTATTGTCTTCATTGAGAAGGTATTTTTTCAGCTCCGGAAGGACTTTAATCCAGGTGAGATGAGGCAAAATGGCTCCTTTGAGAGTAAAGGTTGCAGACTCCTGCACGAGACTGATCTCAGTGTGTTTAAACGTTTGTCGAGTTACTTTCTCTTCATTATTACAGACAACAGACAAGCTCTTGCTCGACCACAGAATACATTCAGCCTGTATACAGATAACTTTCTCTGAGGGCACATTTCTGCATGTCGATTCGTCACCATAAACGAGACTGTAAACATCTCCATATTATCATTTCAGTCTGTGTGTCCTGCAGTTTATAGAAATGAGCCATTCTGAGTGAGGTGAAGTGGGACTGGGAGCTAGCTGCTAACAATCAGATAGCTCTCAGCTCATTAGCCCAGACTCTGCTCGCTCTGTTCCATAGACTTCCTCTCCACAGGGAGAATAACTGGGATAAATAAGGAATAATCAAGGAATGGCTCTGGCTGTGAGTTGACCTGAATATGGTGTTCTTTGCCACTGTGAAGGTTCTGCCGACACAATGCTACCATTATAATGAACACAGAATTCTACTCTCAAGAAAGAAATCACAGTAATGCCCAGAACAGTGGGAGTATCCATTCTTTATTGTTCGGGCTCACGCAGTCCCCTTTTTTTTCCTCTTTTTTTTTATTTGCATTGTGAACATCTACCCACTGATTTATTCAGAGTGGCACCAGTAGAAACAGAAAGGCCAGCATTTTTTATTATTATTATTATCATTGTTTAAACTATGAAAAACCATGTGGGAGTAAGCAGATTATGTAAGATAAAAAGAAAAATATGTTCAATCTTTAAACATTTGCAGCTCATTGTCTCAACAAGTTGACATTAAACACAGAAGGTTCATAGAAAACAATGAGGAGGAAAACATGGAAGAACAAAGACGAGCCATGTTTTACTGTAGCTTTTTATAAACAAAGCAAAAACCACATCTCATCCCTAAAGGTATAATTACAGGGAGTTTTTATGACTGAAATTAGAGATTAATGCCAAATGATACATTTCTATGTCGTGAGTATTTTTCACGAGCTTAAAATAAAAATCAACTCCGGAAATTAAAACTAAAAACTATCATTTTCAGAATATAACTGGTGGTGGTGCCAAAGATCTGCAAACATTAATATTGTATATTCAGTCGCTTTGGGAACAGCTATAGTAATATATATGCACTACAATATGCACAGATGCACCATAATCAGTGTCTGGCATGTGGTGTCAATAACAAATGCAGATGAGGAAAATATTTTCACCAATGTTTATTAGCTTGTTTGTCTGTTAGCTGTTAGTTTTTTACATTTTCACGTTTTTCAAATCTACAAATATGTCCACATTTTTCACATGTGATTTTTAGATTTTCACGTGTTTCAGATTTTCACACGTTTTTCAGATTTTCACATGTTTTTTCAAATAAACAAATATCCACAATTTTCACGTGTATTTTTTTTATTTTCACATGCGTTTTTCGCGTGATAATTGTGGATGTATTTGTGAATCTAATTAATACATGTGAAAATTGTGGATATTTGTGTATTTGAAAAAACGTGTGAAAATCTGAAAAAAACACGTGAAAATTGAAAACGTGAAGATCTAAAAAAAAAAAAATGTGAAGATTGTGGATATATTTGTGGATTTGAAAAACATTTCAAAATGTAAAAAAAAACATGTAAAAGTGTACAAAAAACATGTGAAAATAATTTTTTTAGATTTTCACATGTATTTTTTTTTTTTGATTTTCCGGTGTGTTTTTTTTTTTTTTTTTAGATTTTTCATGTGTTTTTCAGATTTTCACCTGTTTTTCAAATCCACAAATATATCCACAATTTCCACATATATTTTTTTTAGATTTTCACATGTGTTTTTCACTAGATAATTGTGGATATATTTGTGAAAATTTAATTTAACCCATAAAGGCCCTCCCTCATGTTTTGCATACAGATGTGGCTCGTTCCCAATCAAGCCTCGCTCACTATTTAGCTGAGTGTTTGGACACAGAATGGCTGCTGATTCATTGTTGTATCGTGCCTCTTTCCTTACATACTGCAGCTTTAAGTCATTCAAATCTCTCACCTTCAAACCAATTACAGATCTGCGCACCTGAACAAGGTAGGGATACATTTCAGACCTTAGGAGTGAAATCTTCAGACCACTTATTACATGCACCTCACAAGCCTTTACGTTTGGTGTCAATCAGCTGTCGTCCTCTGTGGGGGAAAATGCTTTATGGTTTGGTAAGCGGTGTGGTCATCCTCAGCGTTGTGCCATCGCTCGTCCTCGTCCATCCATCATCCGTCCGCTGACCTTCAGCACCGCTCCCCTGACAGCGTCTCAGCCACACCAAAGGCTCCCTGATATCCATCCAGTATTGTTGAAGCTGAATTCTACAGATTTCTATCACTGCTCCCAGCTTTAATTATTAACGTGGCTGAATCACACACTCATCAAAGAGATAGCAAGCCTGGCTGGACCACCTGCTATCCCTCCCTCCCTCTGATCTTATCTTTCAGGCAGTATGCCACTATCTCATCCTTCTGCTCTGTGCCCTGGATTACACAGTCAGGCAGGATATGGTAAAGTCACCTATGGTGTGAATTTAGTCTGTATACAACTCACAACTTTCACTTGGAGAAAGTTATACAAAGGTCATTTAGTGCATTAACATCCACTTAAATGAAATCTATGATAAGGACTTATCTTTTACAAAATAAATAGGACCAAGATAATGTCAATTGTTAGTCAATCCAATGCTGAAAGTTCTGTTTACACGGAAACCAGCAAAGTCAGATGGTAGTGACGCTCTGTAGCAAGATCTCAGGTCAATAGTTTTCAATTTGAAGTTTTTAATTTTAGTTCTTATACAATGCTTTTTACGTAACTTAAAGACTAATGAGAATGAGAGTAAAAATGTCTGCCAAGTGCCACGTATCCTCTTAGACAGATATTCATATTTGTCTAAATCAGTGATCCTGATCCTGATTTTCTGAATTATCAACATTCCTCATGTCAGCAACGTGTTTTTTGTGTATTGGGAGTCATTTTGGTATATTTTTGTGTGTTGGGAGTCATTTTGGTATATTTTTGTGTGTTGGGAGTCATTTTGGTATATTTTTGTGTGTTGGGAGTCATTTTGGTATATTTTTGTTGTCGTTTTTTGTCATTCTTGTGTATTTTTTGTTGTCGTTTTGACTATTTTTTCCATTTATTTTTGTGTTTTTCTGTCATTTTTTTAAAAAAAATAATTGTGTGAATCTTTTCTGTTGTTTTATGTATTTTTCTGTAACCTTGTGTGTCTTTGTAGTCATTTTGTGCATTTTTACATTGTGTATTTTTTTTGTCATCTTGTCTTTTTTGGAGTCAGTTTGTTTATTTATTCTGGGGGCCGCATGTGCCCCACAGGCCGCCTGTTGTCCATGTCTGTCATAGAAGATGTTTCCCAATGATTCCCAGATTTAAAACCATATGAAATACAGTAAAATCACATTGAGTTAGTTACTGTAAATGTTTACCAACTCCGAGAGTAGCTATACCAAAAAGTGTTTACCTAGGGTTGGTATTTCTCTCTAACCTTCTGATCTATAAACCTGTGAAGCTTTTCAGTGGTGATTTAGTACCTGTGTTAAGTTTAGTTACTGTAACCCACATCCTTCCTGCACAGCTGACTTCTACTTCAGGGAAAGACTCTCAAACAAAAGATTTTTTGAAAATTTTAAACAATTTTCAGACTCTTTTTCCCAAACAGCTTCTGTAGAAGCAAACTTGGTTGTATTTCTTGGTGAGAAGTCGTGAAAACTAGAGGTTGTTTTTGAAAGTTAGTTAAAAAAACCGATTAAGAGCAGGTTGTGTGTGAGGGTAAGGGAGGATGTGTGTTCAAGAACAAAGGATGGGATTGTCTGATTGACCGTTGTGCCACCGGGGGCCAAGGTGTGGAGATGTTCGGGGATTTTGGCATTTTTTCAGCTCAAAAGATAAGCATCAGTGTGCATCTGAGAAGAGAGATGTAATCTTTCACAGGAAGTCAGTCAGGCTATATCATTGCAGAATAAACCACAGGAGGGAGGCTGACCTTGTGCGCTTCGGCTGCACCACTGCGGTGGCCAGACGTCCAACCCACTGCAGACACAAAGATATTCAGTCCCACTGTGTTTTAGCTGCACTTTAATACGCTGAATATGAAAAGATATGAGACAAAATCATATGGGGCGCTGATTGTAAAGTTGTGCATGCTAAAATATACAGTAACTTTTCGCAACATTTAGCAACAAACCACGTTTAAAAAAACATGTTTTTTTTTTGTTAATTTTGACCAGATTTACTTCCGGTGAATCAAAAGATTAAGATTAAATCGGGGCTTTCGCCTTTAATTGGCCATGTAATGTTGGTACATTAATGGAATTCGTCCTCTGCATTTAACCCATCCCTGAGGAGCAGTGGGCAGCCATTTTGCGGCGCCTGGGGAGCAGTTCGGGGTTAAGGGACTTGCTCAACATCCCACAGTGACGGCCCCGGTGAGGCTTGAACCTGGCAACCCTCCGATTACAAGCCCAGCATCCTTAACCACTAGGCCACCACTCCCCTAATTAGCTCAATATTTTTTTTTGCCCATGACATTTAGATTTAACCAGAGCTTAATTTTAAGGTGCCAGATTAAACCTCTCAGATTTGTACCACTTATTTGATTGGATCCAGCACCTCATTCAAAAATTAAAAAAAAAAAAAAATCCAACCTCTTTTTCACATGTTGGTGTTTAATTACATTTTGAAGTATTATATTTGGACAGCTGTCTTTTTTTTTTTTTTGTTGAAATCACTGGAAATTTCATTGTAAACACAAAATTGAATGTAGACACACTGCGAAATTGAGGAAGAGAGAGGAAAGTCAAGCCACACCCCCACGCTACGTCTCAAGGGTGATTTTTGCGCAAAAATAGTTTTTCTGTCAGCTCTGAAGACGGTAGAAAATGGCTAAAAAAAATATCTTTTTTTAAGCCAATAAGAGAAGCTAAGCCTGAGGTAACGGTTGTTTCTGTGGAAATCGCGTAGGAGAGCAGCAGCAGTTAGCTTAAGGCAGTGGCTATCCGTACGTAGCCGTATCAATATACCAACATTCTATACGTACGTAGCGCCCCTCATTGGCCAGTTTAAGTGACGTGATGGGTCACGTGATAAAGATGTAGATTCTTAAACTACGGTATGTTTCGGACATGCTACGTATTTATGAATTGTTGTGATATTCATACGTAGTGCCCCTCATTGGCCAGTACTTCTGTTTGCTATTAATACTTAGATTCCTAAACTATGTTACGAACTAGCTAAACGTAACCCTAATCGTAACCTAAACCCTAAATTACATTACGGACTATCTAACCCAAACCGTCGCCCTAACCTTCTGAAGTGGATTGGAATTCCTTGTTACCGTGAATTTGTACGTGTATCGCTTGTTCAGCTATTTTTTCTTCTGATTTGAATGTACGGAACGGTAATGGTCGCTTTGATTTTGTGCTGTTCTTGTTGCTGAAACACGGCAGATTTTGACAGCTGTCACTCAGAGTGAGAGATGGATACTGTAACGTGCTTAGCGCTGATTGGTTTTTTGTGTTCACGTGATATTATTAGCCCATTTAGTTAGCAAAAGACGCTTTAAAAAACTTATTCTGTGACATTTTTGTGTCTCTCTTACTGCCGGAACAACACCTGGCGTTTGCTCCGGGACCTAATGGTTTACAAATTAACATTTAGATTTAACATTTAAGATATACATTTAACATTTAGATTTAACATTTGGCATTTATATGTATATTTAGCATTTACATTCAAATGTAACATTTAGATTTCACATTAACAATATATTTTTACAAGAAATGTAAATATCACAAATCGTCACGATGGGGTTTTTTTTTTGGAGGGCAGGCAGGAGATCTTGGACTCCCTTCCAGCAGCTTTCTCCTGCTGATTGGCCTCCAGCTGCAATTGATTACCTGAGTATAAATGTGGAGGCTTGGGTTCACTTCAGTGCTGGGACATTACTACTTGCTGTGACTATGGTTCTTGGTTTTGCTTTTTGTTGTTTTTCTTGTTTGCCTCCCTGGACTGACCATGCCTGTGGGTACAATAAATTCTGGTATAATGCACCTGAGCTCCGCCTCCGTCCCTGCATTTCAGTCTGCACCCACACATGCCCATGACACAAATTTCGCAAATATTGCTGTAAATCTGGTCAAAAGCAGAGTTAGAAAAAAAAATCACATATGTTTTTAAAACATTGCTAAAAAAAAATGCTTTTTACTTTACCATGTGCAACTTTACAATCGGCGCCCCTATAAAATCACAAGGATACAGTCGTTCTTTGTGCATTCATTGTAAATACAACAGTGTGCTCAGGAATAAGACTCATCTTCTTCGTTCTGTAACCACACTGACACTGTTTTTATTGATTTCAGGGTATATTAGTTTTTGTTTGCTCTCCACCAATATGCTGCTGTATTCCAACACAAATATGACATGTATTTTCATTTCCTGAGCAGCTACGAGAGAGGAAACATTCTGCTGTCACGTACATGGTTTGGGTTGTCTCACGTGCACCATGGTGTGATGGTGGTTAACACATCTGCTCAGCAGGAAAGTCCACGGTGTTGGGTTTGACGCCTGGAATAGACGCCTGTCAAACTTTTGTGCGAGTCTGGTTGTTTGGCTCATTGTTGTGTGACTTTTAAAAAGTCCAATCACAACTTTTGTTATATCTGAAGAGAAGTACACATCTGATAGTTTAGCCACACCATGGTTTCTGTTGGTACCGTTCTGCTTGGTCTGTTTAAGTGCTTCTTGAAGACATTGGATTTAAAGAGTAACTAAACCCTAAAACCACTTTTTTGCTGAAAACAAATGTATTTGTTGTTGTTGAGTATTGTCCAACTCTTGACATTTTAGTCAAAGTATTTCAATTTAGTGAATTTTGTGGCATGGTTAATGTTGGTACCATTGTTGGTAAATTCTCCTTGGTCTGCTCAATGCTGCATTAGATTTAAAGAGTGACTATCCCTTAAAATCACTTGTTGCTGAAAACAAATATATTTGCTGTTGTTGTGGATTGATTATTGCCCAATTTTTGACGTTTTAGTCAAAGTATTTCAATTTGGTGTATTTTGTTGCACACAAAAAAAAAATGTAAGGCTATTACGATATTCTAAGACGAGCATTATCCCAAGGCTTTAAGATTGTGCAAAATCCTTTAGAGAAAAACGGTTTCACACAGTTGGTGAAAATAAATTACAAGAAAGCACCAAGGTCAAAGGCTTTTTGAGGTGAAAGAAAAACATCTTTAAAGCTTTAAAAACATTTTCCTCTGATTCTGAAGGGAATTAATGATATTCCCTTTATCTCAAACTGTTTTTTATTTCTCCTTCCTAGAGGCCAATAACACTATCTCGACATGTCTCAGCTGAATTGTAAGGGACATTTGAGACATTATCATTAACTTTGGGTATAAGTACGGTCTATGTAATTTGTGTTTCGCCAACGATGGCATTTATTTATGAGCTGATGATGTGACTGAGTTTTACTTTGTGATGACACTTGATATTAAGCATTTATTTAATAAAATTAAATGAAATGTTACAGGATGGAAAACATTGCTTTGAGTTTGCAGTTTGGTTTCGGAAAGAGAATCAGAACAACTGATGCACATGGCATAGATGGTAGAGAAATGTCTCAATCAGTCATTGATTTCAACAAAGCTTCCTGCCTGTCACGATGTTTAAAAATACCCTAATTTATAGAACAAAAGGTTTGAGGTTAGAGTCTACCGTAAATGGGTTTTAGTGTCAGCACATCATGCAGAAGGTCTGTGCGCGACAAAAGACTGATAGAAGAAACTCTGACATTTAGGGTAAAAAGAAAGTTACATTACAAATGAATGCACATAAAACTGTCTCGGCCATCGTTCATGATGCATCGCACAGCCAATTTATTCGCTGTATGATTTACTCTTGAAAGTTAAAAGTGACAGAGTACATTCTTCTCTTGAAATGTGAAGACCTGAGGTTTGGAACAAGTTATTCACCACACACAGGAAATCATTTTAGGTTACCACAGTGGACGACTCTCTCTGACAGGCAGATGTGGGTCTCTATGCTTATGGAAAGAAAGGTGTAAAACAAGGCAAGGCCACCTCTTTACCGATTCAAGTACGAAAGAACTGATGAGGGTGAGGAAGCTGAGCTTTCTCCAACAATCTTCTCAAAGGTAAGCAAACATTAATGTAATATTGTTACTGTGGTTGTAATGAAGATGATAAATAGTGCAGAGGTCCATTTCTAGTCAGCTAAAACCAGTCAGTTAGATTGAAAACAGTGAAAAAGGAATAATAATTCTACAAGTCACTTCAGGTACAACATGTCTTTCAAAAATTCATATCTTGGTTTGTGTTTTATGAGTGTGCTTGTGAAATGACATCAAAATTCCATCATTTTTAACATCACAATAATAATAATGCATCAGTTTTATATAGCGCTTTCTCATAGACACTCAAAGTCGCTTTACAGAATTAAGGCATTATTCTTTCACTCCACACTTAGTGGTGGTAAACTACGATTGTAGCCACAGCTGCCCTGGGGCAGACTGGTGGAAGCGAGGCTACCAAAGTGCGCCATCGGCCCTTCCGACCACCACCAACACTCACTCACACACTACATTCAAATAATCTGGTAATTTATCCTTCCTTTAGAACTGGATTTTAGATTGTGAATTCATCAAAATGTTTTTTTTTCAGTCCATGATAGTGTAATTTCTATGTAATCTGTTAGATTGAAACGTCTGTTTTGTGTATGAACGCATAAATATTGCTTCATGTTTTACGTAGTTGTTGAGGATTGGAGTATGTAAATATACAAGTCAGTAAAACAAGCATGAAATTGCAAATGCTAGTTTCGGACAAATCCAATGTGTACAGTCTGTTCTATTTAAGTGCTTCTGCAGTCGGCGCTTCTTTAACTTCAGCATTTGACAAGTTCTCAATGCCTGCAGACAGAGAGGCCAGGTCCCAAATCCCTCAAGTCTCCCGGAGTTGTCGCAAATCCCCTGCACCCAATCTCTACGGAGCAGGAGTTTATTTTCCACACTAACCACTGACTCAGATAGGAGCTCTCCTCTGTGTACCTGTAATTTCCTTCTTCCCAAACATTTCCCTCCACCCTGCTTCCCAGGGCTTATATGCAGAGCAAACAGTCACACTGGGTTTTTGGACCTCAGTGCCAAATCAAAAATAACATTTTACTTTTTTTTTTTTTTTTTTTGCAGTCTCTTTCCCGTAAGGTCCTGATGTCTATTTCTGGTTAAATTTCCTTCCTGCTTCCTGTTTTGTTTTCTATCATAGTCAACAGGAATTCAAAGATCAAGACCTGTCAATCATAAGGAGGTGAATTATTAGTTCTGACACTGCATTTCTCTTCCTCTTTGTAACCCCTCAGGAAAACAAGTGGTTTCAACATTATTGTGCCCCAGTTTGCACTTGTACATATACAGAAAATACAAAGTATGTATTAAACCAACAATATCAAGCAATAAGTGACAGATATTGGTCCCAAGAGGATCTTTACTTTAAATTTACTAGGTTTTGTGTTTGATATTCATAACTTGAGTACAAGTGAAGGATTTTGAGTTTAAAATTAAAAAAATTTCTGCAGTCGTCCGATAGAAGCGCTGGAAAACTGTGAGCCCCTGTAAATGTTGAGTTTCACTCACACAATGATTTGTTTTCTCTGACATTTTTACTTTCTCCTGCAAGCCAAATTGGACGCTCCAAAGGGCCGAATTTGGCCCCCGGTCCATGAGTAATAACACGTGTGCTCGACAAACATGTCTTTTTATTCATAGGCTGTTTCTTTTTTTCTTAGCCTCGACCACAGCAGATTTAGGTCAGTTTTAGTTTCTAGTAAAAGGAAAGTAATCTTTTCGTGACAGCAATGTATGTGTTGATATTACAATTAAATTAATGAATTTATTTGACCTATTTTTTTTTATTTATTTTTTTTTACCCATTGGCCTACCCTGACTCCCTCTTCCCTGTTCCCTTCCCCCTCATGATTAAAACATTATTTTTTACTCTATAAATACACTATATGTTCAGACTAAAAAACATTCCTTCTATTTTGTCTGCATATTACCTGGTCAGGAAGAAAATTGCCTGCAGAAATAATGTTAGAAAACCACATCATTTGGTTGTGCACCAAACTAATGATGTTTTCCCTGTTTGTTTTGCCTCCTCCTCGTCGTTAGCTGCAAAGTGAGAGGACAGCCATGAGTCTGCTGTGATAATGGTGAGTTATGGCGTCTGAAGCCGCAGCGATTGTGTGTTGGTTCCACATGAACATTCCTTCCAATGGGAAACCTTATCAGTCTGTAGCCTCCTGTGTAATTCACCTTAGGCACTGATACAGATGATGATTAAGGCTCTGTTTTGGAATTGTAAGAAAAAAAAGTTTTACACAGAGCAAATTGGGAACTTTTTATAGTGTTTTCAATGGAGGCAAATGTATTTGTATAGTGCATTTCAAATGCAAGGAAACTCAATGTGCTTTACACAATCAAAAAGTGCAAAAGAAAACATTCAACAGCTTAAAAATCAATACGAACATTAAAACCATCAGTAAAATCAATTAAAATCAACAAACACATTACATCAACAACATGACCAAAAATCTCCCTCTCAATCATACGCAGTAGAGAAAAAAAAAGTACCTTTAACTTTGATTTAAAAATGTTCACATTAGATGCTGACTTCAGCTCTGCTGACAGTTTGTTCCACTTCTTTGCATCATAACAACTAAACACAGCATCACCATGTTTACTGTGAGCTCTAGGCTCCACTATCTGACCTGTGTCCATAGATCTGAGAGACCTGCTGGGTTCATACCTGACTAACATCTCACTGATGTATTCTGGACCAAACCCATTCACAGATTTATACACCAGCAGCAGAACTTTAAAGTCTATTCTGAGGCTGACTGGGAGCCAATGTAAAGACTTTAAAACTGGACTAATGTGTTCTGACCTCTTTGTTCTGGTTAAGACCTGAGCTGCAGCGTTCTGAACCAGCTGTAGCTGCTTGATGCTCTTTTGGGGGATCTGAGTCAATCAGAACACCAAGGTTTTTGACTTGGTCTTTAGCTTTTAAAGATCGAGACTCAAGATATACTTGCTGACAGCAGTCCTCTTTTCCTTGTTACCAAAGACAATCACCTCCATCTTGTCATGATTTAGTTGAAGGAAGTTTTCACTCATCCAGCAGTTTACTTTTTCTAAGCAGTCACACAATACCTCAATGAGACCATAGTCATCTGGGTTCAGTGATAGATATACAGTAGTTGTGTCATCTGCGTAGCTCTGATAATCAACCTTAGAGTTGTGTAAAATGTGTCCTAAAGGAAGCATATAAAGGCTAAACAGAAGGGGTCCAAGAACAGAGCCCTTTATTTCACCTTTTCATTTAGATTTTCAAGTAAACGTGAAGAATGTTTGCCCTAATACAGCACAATTTTGAGCTTTGTAAATGAAGAAAAAATTATTATGTTGTTGTCATTATTATCAAAAATCAATTTTTTGTATTTTTCAGGGAGTTTACAAATTCAGAAAATATCTGGCTCCCAATAAACAGAATGTCAAAATATCAACATAGAGAAAGAATAATATACACAATGAACAATATTACAGGCACCTATGTTCAAGTTTGAAAACAAGTTCAAATATAAGTTTAACGGTTGCTAGACAAAGTCATCAAGCATTGTTGGAACAATTATAATCCTTAGTTCACCTCCAAACAACCGTGAAATTATGTGATGAGAACGTGTCAAAGTGTAAGTATTAGAAACTAATTAATAATCCCAAAGTTAATCAGTGCAACCCCAATCTCACCTTTTTCTTTTTACACACCAAACTCAATTTAATTCACATGCCAAAAAAACAGCAGAGAAAACAGGTTCAAATTAAAATACAGCATCTTACAGGCATTTTCCTTTATATAACAAGTGTTGTTAGAGAGAATTTATGATGGGTGATAAAGAGAAAGTTTCAGGCAAAATATCAAAAATGATTTGTGTGTCTATCAGTGTTGTACTCGAGTAATGATGGGTCCAAGTCTGGAAGAAGCAAAAGAAAAAGTGATTATGGCCCTTGATTTAAATGTATATAAACCCTATACATGTACTGTATATGTTTACACAGGATGGCAGGAGAGGTGACAGGAAGAGGGTTGAAAGATGTGTGAAGCACAACAGCGTGGTAGAGACGGAGTACGATGATGTCGATGTGAAGGAAGTGCATGTTGTGCAAATACTCCCTTCAAGGCCCATAAAAGATGAGGAGCACGTATATGCAGGTAAAAAACAAAAAAAGAACAAACCAAATCACCCTATTTTTTTTTTTTCAATGTAACTGTTTTCATATTTATCAAAAATACAATATACAATTACATATGTTTTTCCAGATGTGATTTATTTTCCCTTTATTTAATAACTTTTATCTAGTTTTAGGTTTATTGTATCTACTGAACTTCTCTCTCTTTTTATTTTAACCTTCAAAATATTACTCACACATTTTACCCTTAGGGTCAATTTGATCCCAGGGATATTTGCCTCCAGAAAATTGCTGACCAAGTTTTTGTGTCAGACAGTTGGTTTATTTTGTTGAATCCATAAATAACCACTTGATAATGAAACCATGACCTGTTCTCTAGCGCCACCATCAGGACAAACATTTAGATTAGAATTGATTTATCTTGAATAGTTTTCATCCAAATCTTCTCAAATTTACTGACAACATTAATGACTACACAAGTAGGACCCCTATTGGTTGTGGTGATAATGTGATCTTTCCTGCAGCGCCACCATCAGGTCAAACTTTCAGTTTTTGAGTTAGTGTATCTTGAAAATCTTTCATCCAAATCATTGATAGATGTTGGTGATCCACCCTTTCCTCTCATAGACATATTTATTTACTTATTTTTATCTATATTTAGAGTAATTCACTATAAAGTCTTCTATCTCAGACACAAACTCCTCTACATCACTTTCACTGTGAAAGAGCTGTTCCAAAACCTCACTGTCAGTAAATCTTTTCCTTGAGAATATTTTCAAGAGAGAGAGAGAGAGAGCTGTAAGGTTTTACACAGCTACTGTAAAATAGCTTGGGGTCAAATTGACCCCAGAGGAACAACAATGCGTGTAATAATGTGAAAAAATAAAAATGAAAAAATTATGCTTAATAATAATGGCTTGAATCTATATAGTGCTTTTTTCCGAGGAGACTCAAAGCGCGTTACAGAAACCATTATTCATTCACACCAGTCACTCACATAGTCATACCAGTGGTGGTAAGCCACAATGCAGACACAGCTGCCCAGGGGCAGACTGACAGAAGCGTGGCTGCCATTTCGTGCCTACGACGCCTCTGACCACCACCAACATTCATAATCAATTCATACCCATTCATACAAGGCACTGTGGGAAAAGTGCCTTGCCCAAAGACACAACAACAATGACTCAGATAGAGTGGGATTCATAACCTCAACCCTTCGGTTACTGGACGACCCGCTGTCACTGAGCCATGGCCGCCCCAATGGCCCCCAATTGTACCCACTAAACTCATAAAAGTCATGAAGTATAAAGCAAAAAAAATAAAAAATCAACTATTATTTTTTTGAATGATAAACATTGAATGGGGTCAGGTTGACAGGAGGGTTAATGTCATCATTCTGTTCTTTTTACAGTAGAATAAAGTATAGGTAATTAAATAAACCAGATATAAAATTATATAATATATTTTATTTTTATTTTTATTCTCTAACATTGAATACGTTTACATAAAACCACCCGTAAAAGGCTTACTTTTGAATAAGGCTGTAATAACCTGAATTCAAGATTATTATTTGGAACTTTTTTTAGTTGTTTTTATGCTTTGAGACTTTAGGGCTGAGCATATGTCACTGGTTTATTCAAAAGAAAAGCTCAAGGGGGGAAATCTAGTTCAAATGAAGCTGAATAAATGTGATGGAGTAAAAACAGCTCCATGACAAACTGTGCTGAGAATAAAAACCAATGTGGATGAGAGAGGAGCTCATGCTAAGTGAGTGAGAACAATCAGCGGGTTTCCAGGGCCGTCAGTGAACCGAGGTTGAAAATAGAGGTGAGCGTGTAGTGTGAACACACTGCATGGATGTGGCCTCCAGCCTGAAATACTCCTGGTGCATGTCTGCAGAATAATACAAAATGTCAATCTGTTCACACTGTATCATGCCAGACTCCGACTGTTAAAAACAGAATCAGAATCAGAAATGTTTAATGGCCAAGTACAGTTTAAAGGACAGTACAAGGAATTTGTCTTGGTAGATGGTGCACAAAACAAAAAAAAAACAAAGACAAAGAAAAAGAAAACAAGAACAAGAACAAAGAACAACCCAGCAACAATAATAGTGATAAATATACCAGAAAACAATGCTCACCAGTTAAACCAGTAGTTCTCAAACTATTTTGGGTGCTCCCCACTTTGAACAAAGATGAACTTTCAAGCCCCACCTGTGCTCATTGCCCCCCAAATAATCCTGACAAAAAAAACACATTTTCAAATTCAACAATCAAAAATTAGATTAAAATAAGCACCTGCATAAAAAACAATCAAAAATACAGGAAATAAGGAAACCTGTGTTTTTGACAAATTAACTATTAGTCATTAAATAACACTTTTAATTTTTTTTTTTTTTCATGCGGTGGTGTGTTTAATTTAGTTTTTGAGTTTTAATTTATGATTGAAGTATGTCACTTGCAAGCTTTTTGTCGCAGACGATGTTTCTTTATTTCCTGTATTTTTGACTGCTGCACTTTTACATTTGTTTTTCATGCAGGTGATTGGTTTAATTTAGTTTTTGGTTTTTGAGTCATTATGAAACATGGTGCTTTTTGTTGTGTTAGTTTAATAAATATGAATATGTGTCAGGATTATTTGGGGGGCAATGGGCACACTTGGGGCTGGAAAATTCACCTTCGTTCAAAGTGGGAAACACCCCCCAAAAAAAGGTTTGAGAACCACTGCATTGTAGATGTATTTATTTATTTATTTTATTTATTTGGAAAAGACAGCACACATTAAATCACCTGTACACATTTTTTTTCTTCTGTTTGTTTTATTTAATTATATAACAACAAAGTTATTCAAAACTGCCTCCCTTTTCAAGACAGGGATCTTCCAAGATCATCATCCAGCCACAGCCTCTTGTCCATCTGCTCGGTAAGAATAATTAATTAACTTTTCTAATGAAAGAGCTGTCCAAATGTAAGTACTGATCCTTCCTTTCTGAAATCAAACCATCCCCAGGGCGACGCCAACGTCGACACAACAACAGGCAAGATACGAGACATAAATGTGAAGGAATTAGGAGATTTCTTTGCAGTGGAAGGGTGTGTGAAATGTATAGAGAAATTCTATTTTAGATTTGGTCTTTCATCAGTACAAAACATTTTAGGTAAGTGTTCCATCAAAAAGCCATTTATTATATTTGATTTTATTGTTGTTTTGGTTTTACTTTTTCTCCCCACAAATTGTACAAGTAAATGCAGTTTCTGACCAACTAATAAAATAGCTTGGAGTGGAGGATCACGGTGATCTTTCATGAGCTGGTGCTTTTCTGTTTTATTCCCAATTTGACATTATATCAAATGTCTGTGGATAACGGGGCACTCTGAAATCATTATCATTCACCTTTGCAGGGCGTGTTAGACTTTTATCATTATAAATTCTAATATATGCTGTAATAAGTATCTCTTAGCTATTATCCACGTTTGACTTTTGTACCTCGGTTGCAGCTCCTGCTATTCGTAGAGACCTGAAGCCTGGAAGACGAAAGATCCGATTAGGTAAAGCAATGAGTCACAGGAAACATTTTCTCACTCAACCTTTGGTCAAGTGTAAAAGTTATGTGGCATTTACAGACACAAAGGCTCCAACCGAGGAGACAGAGGGCCGGGTAAGGCTCAGTGTTATTTCACGTTATTGGATGTGAAAAAATACATTGTAATGTATTCATTTAAAATCTATTTTCCTTTTTTTCCTGGAAATCCAGCACTCACACAGGTGAATTGTTCATATACTGCTTAAGGTTTTTTTTTTTTTTTCCCCCCTTAGTGGAGGGAAGTCTTTGAGCAGGATGATGTTCTCTGCTCTTCCAGATGTTCTGTGGATAAAACATCATTCACTTGGCCTGGAGATGATACAAACTCATGCAAGAAAGGGTGAGTCTAGCTCCTCCCAATTAAAAAATTAAAACCAGAAATTAAAAATGGAATACATATCCAAAATTATATAAATTAGAAAATAAAAAAAAACCTGGATGAAACTTGTAAAAACATGTTACAATAAAATGTTAGTTATAGGTATGCAGCAATGAAAATAAAACAGTAAAAGAAGACATGTATGATATGATTGTGGTCCAAAATATGATATAGAAGCTGAAAAACAACCTACCAATTTAATCTATTACAAATGTAAGAAAATAAATGTCTCAAAAACCACTTTCTCTGAGATAATAGTCTACAAACAGCTCCTGAACGACACTTGACAAATATTTTGCCTGCAAATTTAGTTGGAAAATAGCCAAATATGGAAAAATCACCCAATCTGGCAACAGAGATTGAACTGTTTGTGTTAGTGAGACAAGGTTGCCATCTGCTGGCTGTAGAATGAACACAATGTTCTCTTCTTTTATCAGACGAGATAAAAGATCACATGTTAAGGTACGTCTGAATCTTTCACTATTAAACCTATTCAATAACAAATTCATTTTTTCTTCTCATCGATTAATTTTTTTTTTTCTTTTTTTTATTCTTCTGACAGGCAGATAAAATTCACAACACAAGTAAGTTACAACACTACAGAGCCCAGACATGACATGGTAAAAATAATAATAATAATTTGTGGCCACACAGTAGTAATTAGTTGCCACGCGGATGTTGTAAACAGGAAGTGACGTGTATTTACCCTCAACACTGTTTTCATTATATCTTAGCATTACTACAACCGCAGAGTGGTTAATGTAGTGGTTGTTGCTTCATTTTCTTTCTCAATGGCGGAGGTTGGATCAGTACCGTGTCTTGGCCAGGTTAAACAGACAGTGTAGGACCCAGACACAGAAGGTTTGATGAAGGTTTTATTCAAACAATAGTTCATAGGTTGACTGGTATGAAGAGGGTTCCCAGAGCAGAGCCTCCAGAGCACACTAACATGGGATACGACCCGTACAGGCTGGGGAAGAGCTCTGCTCCTGCTCCTCTTCTGGACACAGCGGCGGACAAACACACTGTGCAGGTTTCTAACTGTGGTCCGACCAACCGTAGACTGACTGAACCCACTGTAGTGAAGACGATAACCGACCCCTGCCAGCGTCGTTCATCCATATTAATATTTAACCCCCAGACACCGCCCACCGTCCTGGCCCACCAACAAAAAACGAGCGCTCCTCCAGCTACACCAACAGGTCCTCCCCTTTCTACTGAACACGAGACCAGCAGTGACTCATGCACACACAGTCAGGGGCGTCGGACTGTGCTGTGGGAAGGGGGCGGTAAAGGGTTCAGAGTCGTACCCAGGGGGTGGGCCTCAGAAGTCTTTTTTATATATATGTACGAAAATTAATTTTAAACATATTTTAGATTATTTCTATTGGACTGAAAAGTGCCTTGTGTGAAAATAAGCAAGTTGTTAATCACAGTTTGGCATTAAAACCATTATCCATGCTGCATCAGAGCCCTAGCTACAACCCCCTTTAAAACAGTGCAAATGGTACGACCCACATGTGCTGCTGCTGCTGCTTTACCTTTCACTAACCTTTGTACATGTTTGCTTTGTGTGTGTTAGTTATACCCACACCCAAAAAAAAAAAAAAAAAAATTCCAGCCACCCCTAAATTGTAGCATAAATATGTCACAAACACAATATCCAATAAACCACTAAAATATAGTAGAACAGATTCATAAAATACAACCAATGAATATGGTGCCATTAGGTTATTGCAGTTCTTTTCAACCTGTGGATCAGGACAACATGTGGGGTCACCTGGTATTAAAATGGGGTCGCCTATATTGTCTAGTAATTAAAAATTCAAACATTTTCAATTATTATTGTTTTTCAAATACACATCACACAATAACTATCAAATAACTGTATCCTATACTTAAACTTCCTCAGATATAAATCTAGTTCAAATAAAATGCAGTATAAAAATATTTAAGGTGGCACAGTTTGTGTACTAATCCTGGCTACTCTGTATTTGTAACACACTTTAATAAACATGATCAAAAACTAATTGTAGAAAAGAAAAATGTCTCTAAAATGGGGTCATAACCCGATAAAGGTTGGGAACTTCTGGGTTAATGTGAAGAAAAAGGAAAGCTTATATAATAATGCAAGAATACTAGTACAGTTTATAGTACATAATTTACAGTAGGGGCCCAACAAGATGGTTTGTACCCAGGGCCCAAAATGTGGTGTTACAGTGACGCGCACAAAGACAGACGGATGACACCCACACATACAGACTATACACCCGAGTACACACACAAAGATGTAGGGCCTTGTTGGACTTCTGGAGATTCATTACATGTCTGTGGTGAATTTACTGTATGGGGGTCTAATGGGAGGGGAGAGGGTTATTTACATTTGCAACTTTCCCTGGCAAGACGTACTGCTTTACGGCAGCCCAATACAAACTAATGCTAGATTGTCTACAAATTCACTTCTCTCAAACTTATATCATGGCGAAGCCAGCAAAAAAAAGGCAGAGAAGACCTTTGTTCGAGGAATGGAGCAACTCCATGCAGTGACAGCTCGGCAGCAACACACAGCAATCACACACACTGCTGTCGTGGCAACAGGCACGCACACACACTCGCAAACCAGCGCTCCATCAGGCAGCGGCGGGGGCGTGCAGCGTTTTTACGACAGTGACATAACCAAAAGGGACCTTTATGGGGAACGCTGAGCACAAGCTAGTTCTGCTTTAACACTTTTAACGGCTGTACAACATAAATAAAAGCAACATGGTATCCATGAGGGCAGCTCAGCACCTGCTCCTCTTTGACTACATGTGCCGTTGCTACAGCAACGAGTCACTAACCATCAGGAACATTATCAGTATTTTGTGGCCACAAAATACATTTTTTTACTTAACATGTCATGTCTGGGGCTTCGTACAATATGACAAATTTTCCTGACATTCTTTTTTAAACTTTCTTTTTTAATTCTGTAATAATGAAAATGTTTTCAGGTTCAAGCTTATTTGAAATTGATTTAACACATCATTCAAATCAAAGACATTTATTGGCTGCGGACATTCCCAACAAAGAACTGAGGTGAGACTTTAACTCTTAATTTTTAGAAGGTAAATGTGATTAGTTCTTACAGAAACAGATTAGGGCCAGTTTTGATGGAGACTGTTGTGTATGGTGAATTAGCCCTGGTCCCATTCCATAGATTTGACTTTAATAGTAAATGTTCGACATTTATTACAATATTGTGTTTTGAGTTTATTTTGGAAATTTCGACTTTATTCTCGTCTTTCCGACTTTCATCTCGAAAATTATTTTCTCCATCAAAAATGGCCCTAATCCGCTTCAGTACATTCTCACTTAATTTCTCACTTTTTTTTTTCTTTTCTTTTTTAATCAGATCTGCACATACTCAGGGTAAATACTATATTAATATCACCATTATAGAGTCATTAGTTGTTTAAATTGTCACTTTTGTGCATCAAAGTTCATGTTTGTGATGTTAGCCTATATTTATTGGATGTATCATGTTTTAAACACAGTTCCCCATGAGTGGCCTCAGACTAAAAAGGCTTCTAACAAGCACAACTTTCCACCAGTACAAAAGCCCCCACAGGTAAACATGCAACTTAAAGATGAATCCTGAATCAGGAAAGGTTACTCACTGAGTTGCTGTATTTCACTAACAGACATACTCCACAGAAGGCTGGTATGTGGGGGTTTGTAATCGAATAGATGCTGAACACGCGTTACATCTGGTAAACAAGGTATCTGTGGGGACGGGGACATGAGAAAATACAGTAAAGCATGTCTGAACGTGTTGAATAAAGAAATGTGATTTTTGTTATAACAGGATGGAGCATTTCTGGTCAGAGACTCCACCATCAACACCATCGCTGAACCTTTGGTGTTGGCAGTGTATCATGATAAGAAAGTTTATAATGTCAAGATTCGGTACATAGAGAGAACCTGCACATTTGCACTGGGCAAAGGACGAGGCCCTAATGTTGTGAGTTGTTTACAATAACAGGCAGCTTTTACAGCCACTGCTTGCATCACTGTCCCAGTGACAAGTCTCTGCTTCTTCTTCCTCAGATGTTTCACTCAGTGGAGGAAATGATCAGGTTTCATACCATATCCCCTCTTCCTCTCACCAATGGGAGATATGCAACTGGGAGCAAGAACTGTGTGCTGACCTATCCAGTAACCAAAGGCGATGTTGACAAGCTGCTACAGTAATGAAACCACTATAAATATGAACTATAAAAGGGTCAAGTTTCCACTGCACCGTAAAGGTCAACTTATTTACCTTAAAGATACTTTGAAAACTGAAGGAAACCCAGAGAAAACTGACACAAGCTACACAAGATCTGCATTGGGTCATTCCATGTCATTCCAACAAATGGCCCACATACTTTGGTCTAAAAAAAATCTGAAATTGTTCCATGATTATTCAGTAGGCACACTGTAAATTTTGTATTTGATAGGAGGAATACTTTTTGAGATATGATCAATTTAGTGACCATATCGCAAACCTCTTCTCCCCCGGAAAAAGGTGGTTTCCCCCTCTGGGTCGGTGGAGAGTCCTTGCCTCAAGTGGAGGAGTTCAAGTATCTCAGGGTCTTGTTCACGAGTGAGGGTCGGCTGGAGCGTGAGATCGATAGACGCATCGGTGCGGCGTCAGCAGTGATGCGGTCGCTGTATCAGACTGTTGTGGTGAAGAGGGAGCTGAGTCGGGGGGCAAAGCTCTCAATTTACCAATCGCTCTATGGTCATGAGATTTGGGTAATGACCGAAAGGACAAGATTGCGGATACAGGCGGCCGAAATGAGTTTCCTCCGCAGGGTGGCTGGGCGCACCCTTCGAGATAGGGTGAGGAGCTCAGAGTAGAGTCGCTGCTCCTTCACGTCGAAAGGCGCCAGCTGAGGTGGCTCGGGCATCTGTTTCAGATGCCTCCTGGTCGCCTCCCTCGGGAGGTGTTTCAGGCATGTCCTATTGGGAAGAGGCCTCGTGGAAGGCCCAGGACACGCTGGAGGGACTATGTCTCTGAGCTGGCCTGGTGTCGCCTCGGGGTTCCCCCAGAACAGCTGGAGGAGGTGTGCGTGGATCGGGAGGTCTGGGCGTCTCTGCTGAGACTGCTGCCTCCGCGACCAGGCCCCGGATAAAAGCGGAAGAAAATGGATGGATGGATATCGCAAAAAAGATTGTTGATTTTTGCGCGTTCTTAATTTTCTTCCATTTTCAGCTTCCAATATCTCAGGAACTACATCACCTAAAAAGCTGAAATTTGGTATCATAATACAGCTCCACCTACTCTCTCAGAATACAAAAGATCTGCTATACATTCTATCTGGTGGACATGCCAGCCCCTTAAAATTGGAAAAAAGTTTGTTGGGGTTTTGGGGCTCGAACATGTTCGGGCCTTCAGTAAACAACTTTGCATAAGTCTCAGCTCCCTGTAATTTCATCAGCTTTGAGGTATGTACATAGACAGTTAAAATCACTAATGATTAGTCAGATATATGTATTTGTTCTTGGGTGACAGTCTCTTGAAATCTGAAAAAATACCGTTTTTTAATAATTTCCATTGGCCCATGTCCGAAAAAATCTGATCTCTATTTCAATTTATAGTATAAAGATTACTCTTTCTTGGGATATGAATTTTTCTTCATGCAACTTCATTTTTATTTTGGACCTTTGGGTTTTTTCACAACTCGCCAATATTGAAAATCCTTAACATGAGATAGGATGTCCTAAAATAATGTGAAATGACTACATTTCATTCTCGTCATTTACTCGTTCATTTAGCAAAGCTGGAACTAATTGAGGTTTGTGTATATATTTAGTACCATTGACAGGTCGGTCTTAACCTTCACAGCTTTACTGACAGATGGCTGGAGTTATTATTAAAGGAGACGTAGGCAAAACGAAACGCGAAGAGGAGAAATGATGTTTTCAGCTCGAGTCAACATTTTAAAAAGAAATTATTCAAATTAAACATTTCTTATTGGCTATTGTTTTCTTTGTTCTTAACTTGGTCTCGTATTTTCTTTACTTAATCTACTGTTCATATTTAATCACCTCTTCCACTGAAATCTTCAGTTCAAAGGCTTCAATTTTTTTTAAATTTTGCACGTTTCAGCTCTCCCACATTCTCTAACCATTCACTCCATTTTTTTACTGACTTCACTGGGAAACATTGACTGCATCACATTGGTTTCTCCATCCCAACCACTTCCTGTTTGACTGTTTTTGTCTTGACTCTGTTTATTGTCAGACAAAGCTCAAGTTTAATCAAATAAGAGACTTTATTACTCTATTCATCTTTCTTTCCTTATGAAATGAGGTTTATTGTTCTAGATTTCTTACCTATAATCTTTAATGGGTTTTTTTTCTTGCAAAATGTTATATTTATTTTTGCTTGTTTTAAATATTGGCTAACTTATTTCTGTACACCTTATACTTGTTTTCATCAGTCTCTGTTCATGATTTGATAGTCTCCATAAAGGCTGTTTTAATATTTATATGCATTTTGTAAACTCTTGGTCATCCAAGATTTCTTGTTTTATAACTATAATTGTGTTAATGTATACATACAGCTACGATTTAAGAATCGTATGTCTGTGTAAACCCACAGCTGGGACTGGTAGGTATTGACTTCCTTTGGACAGGTCTCACTTCTTTCAGGAAACAAACCACATTTTCAGACCTCACATTGACCCCTAACGATAAAAGAAAAAACATATCAAATGCTAGACACATCTCTGTCTAATGAAAACATGAACTGAAGGTGGTGTGACATTTATTTGGGGAGATTTTATCCATTTTATACTGACATTTTTACGCATGCTGTGTTTATGCAATTTGCCAAATAGTTAAATTAAATAAAAATTGTGATGTATTTTGTTGTTTAATCTTTCTATGAAATATTAACATCCTTTGTTGTTCGTTAATGCTTGTTCCACTAATTAAACTTATCAAGAAAACAGCAAACATCATCTATTGAACGCTTTACAACCTAGGTTCCCAAAGTGGGTACACAAATTTTCATAGGGGGTACGTGAAAAAAAAGAAAAACTGTGACGACAGTTGAAACAACATTATAAAGAGACCGGCAGTCAGGAGCCTCCATGCATTGCCACAAATTACACATTTGCTTTGCACTTGTCAGTACCCGATCCTTTCACGGGCCTGATTCTTTTGGATCCTTTCAACGCATGTGCATATACGTCATTTCTTTCTCTCGCAATCTTTATGACAAAGAACCTGGGACGTGATATTTGAATGTAAACCGACCATATGCCATTTGTTAAATATATTAATAGTAAACATGTAAATATGAGACTGTTTTGTGGTGTTTTAAATTGTTAATAATGAAAAAAAGACAAAAAAGAAAAATCACCGTAAGACAGTATATACAAAAAATTATCTAAACACCAGGGCCGTGGGAAGTGGGGGTGCTAGGGGTGGAAGGAACAAAGGAACTATATATATATAGTTCCTTACAATACATTTATATAATGAGTGTTTCAATTGACTTTCATAATCAATGTGCTTTTAGAAAAAAAACTATCAGCTTCCAAAATTGGCTTTAGATATCGTCCATCGGCTGAATTTTTTTATTTTTTTTTTAATCGGTATCGGCATCGACCTTTGAAAATCCCATATCGGTCGACCTCTACTACATTACATTATGTTAAGTGTGCAGGAATAGAGGGTACATGGCTTCCGGTTAAATTTCTAAAGAGGTACGGGACTGTGAAAAGTTTGGGAACCACTGCTTTACAATATATATCATATAGACTTAACTCTACAAGCTTGCTTTTGTGGCCTTCTGGCGATACATTGCTCTCTCTCTCTTTTAAATATTAACTTTCTTGACCTTTTTTTTTTTTTGCTGTAAATACAATGTCAAAAACACATTGGTCTTAGTCTGCAAGAGTAAAAGCTTTGACTTGTTTTTATGGGGTCAAATAGTGAAGAAAAGGCTGACAATGGTAATATTTTTTTAAAAATGTCAACCCCACCCACAACCTTCTGGCTGCCGTTGGTGATATTTAGTCAACAATTCCAGTATCGAGGTTGGTGACCAATTTCATTCACAAAATGGAAGTAATTGCTTTGAACAATATTAGCCTGTTTCTGTGGACACAACTTTTATGTTTTGTTCACATCATACTTAGCTTTGTATTATCAAGTTTAGTCTTTTGACTAAAATGCAACTTTAGTTTTCGTCAAAATGTATGCATGAGGACTGTTTGAGTTACTGCACATAGTCTAGTTTTGGTCAACTATTAACATAGTTTAGTTTTTTAGTTGAAAACTAACCAGACATGCACTCAGTTATTCACTTTTTACCTTGGGCCTCAAAGTCTTAATTTAAACCTATATGTAACTTATGGTCTACTTTTAATGTGTCATGTCCAGTGATTTATGTATTCTATGTATCATGTCTTGTTGAATGTATACTATACTAACCTGCCTTAGGACAACGGATGAAAATTAGCTATTGTGCTAACTCCGGCATATTTACGTTGTTGCTCTGCTGACATGTTGATGAATATGCATTGTCCTAATTCAAATAAATAAGTAAATAAATGAAAATATCAATACCTTTTGTATGGCAGTGGATTTGTCTTTATTATTCAAGTAAAAAATAAAAAACTTGTCAATCAGAAAAAGAAAAAAAAACTTCAAAGAAAAAAAGTGATCCAATGCAAAAATTTGGGTCTCAAATATTTTTTTTTGCATTGGAACACTTTTTTTCTTTGAAAATACTAATTTTTGATTGAAGTGATTTTTTTTTTCTGTATTTTTGATGTAGTTTTTGTTTACATGTGTTTCTTTTCAATTAACCATAGTCTAGTTATTGTCACTGATAACAAATTTAGTTGACAAAAATGATGAAAACTTTGCCACTCTGACAATATAGATTTAAGTAATACACAACTGGTGCAGAATATAGAAAAAAATATATCCGGTCCAAATTAAAAAAAAAAAAAAAAATGGCTGAGGATATTCCAGTTCCTCCTCCATGTGTTTAAACCGTCCTCCCCCAAAATACCTCTGTGATGACCTATTTTTACTTCAAGCCCTGAAATACTACCATGAACAGTTAAAGGAGCCATAAGAAATCACTATGGAGGCCATTTTTTTTTTTTTTCTTAAAAGGAGCGGAAAAAAAGAAATTACACCCATTAAACAGATTTTTCAGTTCTTTAATATATATAAAAAAGGTGAACATTAAACGTTTTCACACAAATAATAACATAATGTACTGAAAGTGAAATAAAAATGCACAAAATAGTAAAAAAAAAAAAAAAAAAAAAAAAAACTAACATCGACAAAGATGTTAGGAAGACTACAGATGAAGACTGCATTGCAGCTTCTAGAACTACAATACAAAGAAAGGCAAACACACGGCACAACTCAGCGCAGAGAGAATAATTCCCTACGGAGTATGAATACAACTTTTATATAGTAATACATAATTAAGACAATAAAATAGCATGGTCAGACTTATATACAGAGCAAAAACAAGAGGGGAACCTTAATCTTCTTAGGTCGAGCACTAGCACCCCTTATGTTGCAATTCTATGCCACTAAAAAAAAAAAAGCAGTTTGGATGTCGTTGAAAGATGAGAACATGATTAGTGTCGAAATTGTTCATTTCTGCAAAGCATGTGAGCTAAAAAACAAAAAAAAAAAAGTGACCAGTGCTGAAATTGAGAACTTCAACACTTTAAAAAAAAAAAAAACTATAAACGGAGCATGCGATGGACTTTTTGTTGCAGTGAAAATGACAGAAATTCAGGGTTTTTTAATTCCGACCCAGAAAAAAAAAATACTTGTAATATGACAAATTTCAAACATCTTTGACAAATTACATGCCGAGGTTGAAATAATCTATCCCCGTACTAGTCAGTCAGCAATGCACATTAATGAATGAGTATATAAAAACAGTTGAAACTAATTCTGTAACAATTAATCATCATCATCAATATAAGTCAGTGGTGTTTTAAACCTGTCTGGCATAGGGGAGGGGGGTTGAGAGAACCAATGGCTGAAGCCAAAACTCAACAAGATCCTGATGTATTTGCTGGTAAATGCTTTTAATACTATTCGTTGAATTTTGTTTGGGAGTGGAAGCTGAAATTAAGTAACATTATTATTGGAGGATGAACCACCCAGCTTTAAATTACTTTGATCCAAACTGGCATTTTGTGTACAAATGACAGAATTTACACCTTTTAATATATATATATATATATTTATATTTAATTGGACTGTGCCAATTCACAAAGGGACACACTTAGAAATAACAAAAGATCTTGTGGATTACACACAATTGAACATTAGGTCATTAAGTTGCACCAAATAGTGTAATAGGGGTGCTTTGATACATTCCTTTCTGGCCCTGACGTTTAAGAGTTTGTAAATTAAGAAAAATACAAACAAGGAATACAGTTGGACTCAAATTGACGTCTGCATGTAGGAACAAGGCTTTGTTCTTTCTAAATATCTGAGAATTTCGAGTCAAGCTAAGTTTTAATTATTGTTCGTGCTCATGTGCGTTTTAACCGCTGTTGTCACGGTATTCAAAGATTTTATAACCATCGACATGAACACACTTGTTAGACCTGTTTTGAGCTAACCCCTGAAAGCACACACCGGTGATGGAATGGCAACGTCTTAACAATTCCACTTGTGTTTTAACTAAAGCTGTCTGACTCAGACAGGTTTTTACAAACTTTCCACAACACTATTTTACAAACCAAGCCAAGCAACTGCATTGCACTTCAATGTTTCATAAAATACACACGAGACAAGGTTGGGTCATTTAAAAATGTACATATTACTTAAAAAATATGTCCGTTTTTTTGCGTGAACCTTTTAATACTAAAACCTTTTTATGTACACTTGAAAGAATATATACAAGTAAAGCATTCACTGAGAGACTTTGACGGTATAGCCCATGACTTCATACTTTTGTCCCATCACTTTACTCAACCTCATTTTGAGGATTTGACATTCAGGGAGCTCTTGGACTGTTGCTGCGTTGCTATTACATGAGTCTGCCATGGTTTTGTTTGCACCACAGAGACGTGGTTTGGGATGGTTCAGCACCACCACCGGCTGGTTGGGGCCCGGCCGTTTAACCGGCTGGTTCATACTGAGCGGCATGACATAGCAGTGGCCACCAGTGCTCACATGTGCGAGAGACTTCTGCTGTTTCGGTCCACTCTGCTGTTGATCCAACATGCCGACTCGCATCCTTTCCAAGGATACAGTGAGGAACTTTGAGGAGACGTCGTGCTCATTTTTCAGAAGTTGCTGCGACGTCTGCGTGGATGCAGATGCCTCGTCATGTGAAGGCTTAGGAGACACAGGCTTCTTCATTGTTGAATGCTTCCAATCCGGACTGCCACAGCTTTTATCATCGTCTTTAATCTGTATCGGCGGAGGGTTGTATTTTTCTTCCTTTACTTGGACAGCATTGCGTGGCAAGTCTTTGTCCTGCTCTTCTTTAATGGACTCATTTGTGTGGTTTGACGTTAGTATTTCATGGGTGAAGGATTCACTTTTTGTCTCCACCCAAGCCGTGTTCCCCAACATTGGACCTTCACTGGGTTCATCTTCTTGATGCGTGCTCCCAGACTTCAATTTATCCAACACAACACCTCGGAGAGCCAACAGTACCGGCTTAATGGCACCTTGTGGATTCTCTGGCTGTTGACTTAAAGAAAAAACTGATGAAATCACAGGAAAACTTTGAGCAGGAACCTTCTTGGGCTGGGCTTCCCTCGACTGGGGCGACATTCTTAAAGTCGTGTGGTTTGAATCAACCGATGTTTTGATTGACATGGTCTTGTTTAGACTAAAGACTTGGTTTACATCACTGTCCTTGTTTGTTGAAGCTGCCTGGGGCCTAGCAGGAGGAGAACTCCGCTGAACGGGGGGCCGAGAAATTAAACTCAAAGCTAAAGCTTCCCTCACCGAGTTTGTGATGGCCTTACTGCTTAGGTGGCTCCCCCCGGGTTCAAAGGTCATAGCCAATGGTGCAGCTTGAATAGTTTTAGTGTCACTTTTCCTCTGTTGGGGGACAATTTTGCTGTTCTCCGGTATCTCAATCTTACTTTCACCCACCACCTTCTGACAGATGCCTGTTCTTGCTGTAGTAACCCTGGGACCACTAACAGTTGGAGGCAGAGCCTTATGGTTGGCAGGTATTGTTAGCTTGATGGGGCCCTCCCTTACAGGATTGACTTTGCTAGAAACGATGACTTTAGGAACCTTGCTTAGAATATTGGACTCCAGGTTGATTATTTCTTGAGATTGCCTTTTCAGTCCCCTTTTATTCACACTAACTGGATTTCTGAAGATGCTAGAAGAAACCGCAGAAGATTGCTCCACATTTGATGAAGTGATTTCACACCGTTTCCTGTTCACGGTGCAAGCTCCCATAGTCGTAGGCGTCACCTTGATGGGATGTTTCAAAGTGGATGACAGTGGTTTTACCAGTGCAGTGTTTTGATAGGCGGCGTTTCGCTTCTCCTTTACCGCGGACTTGGTTTCTTGTTGGGAGACGACTCTTAGCTTTAGCTCCTTTGTTCCGTTTACAGTTTTTACTTCGACAAGTTCAACCAAGCAGCCCGCGGGAATATTCACCTCGTCCGGTAAGGAAACCGTTAGAGCTCGGTTGTGCTGCATGTGTCCATTCAAAGAAAAATGTTCGGCGTTACCATTGCTGGTGTTGGATGAATTCGCCACCGATTGTTTTCCAAGCTGTTGATCTTTTTCCACTCTGACAGCGGGCTTAGCCGGGGTCGGTGCCGTCACGTGGACATATGGTCGAACTGGTGACGGGTCACTAGTGGGTGTGCTTCTTATGGCACCGCGAACAGAATCCTGGATGACTTTGGGCCTTCCACTCTTTGCCGATCCTTGTATAATGTCTTTACTGTGAAAGCGTTCAATGTGGTTTACAAGACAAAGTCGTTTCACGTAGCCTTGCGCGCAGTAAGGACACACGTACGGAAAATGTTTAGCATGCTGCTTCATGTGTTCAAATAAATGCACTTCTCGCAAAAACACCGAGTTGCAATAAAAACAGGTGTAGTGCGTTTGCTTATTGTCCGTCACAGACTTGTTATACACTGAAGTCTCAGCGGAATCAAGTCCAGTCCTCTCAGGAAACCTCACCTTGGAGGCACCTGATAGAGAATGAAATCCAAAATCAGGTTGAACCCCATTTACGGACGACGAAAGGACTTGGTAACTGACAGGCTTCATAGTGGGGTCTCCGGGTCATGTGGCAGGGGGTCCCATAAATCCAAAGCCTTGAACTACACAAGCAGGAAAGAATAGATTTCCACTTTAAGTCCACGATGCATTACTCAGGATGACGGATGGAATGCTTCTTCCTTTAATGGGAAACAGAAAAAAATTAATCTTAGGCGGACATTTCAAAGCAAATGTGAAGAAAAATGCATTAATATGTATGTGACAAAAAAAGGTATTATAATAAATATTGGAAAAAGATTAGCTTATTGAACTAGAACAATACTGCATAAAATAAATGTATTTAGTGTAAAAAAAAAAATTTAGTTGAGTATCAGATTATATTGGCCTGCATCTAATGTCTCTGATAAAAAAAAAGAGAGAGAAGAGAGAAGAGAGAAAAAATAATAAAATAAAAAATAAAATAAACAAAATCTCTAATATAATCACCCTGATACATCATTTGTTTTTATTAGATTTATTGATGTAATTTTTCAAGATCAAATATATATTTTTATTCACTGTATTTGATTGTAAAATATTCTTATGTTTAAGGTTAAAATGTATGTCACCCATTGGTTAATAACAAATGGGTTAGTTTTTTTTTTTTTTTTCATTAAAAAGGCTGCTATTGTTCTTTTTGAGTAATAAAACTTGCTAAAAAAAAACTTTTTCTAACATTCCACATTACAAAATAAGTAATAAAAGTATGCAGGATTCATGCTGATATCCTAATCAGATTGATATCTGTTTCGGATAATTCTCAAGGCAACAACAACAATATTGTATCTAAAGTGGAGAAGTTGTATCACTGCCACAGTCATATTTATTTATGTATAACTGCCTTTGTGCAATACCAATTTCAAACCAGTCATCTTATGAAATAATAAATGATATATTATATTATTTACATGTTTTTTTTTTAATTATTATTATTATTATTATTATTATTATTATTTAAGAAGGGGGAAAAAACAACAGCAAGCTCATAGTATGAGACTAAGGAAGTAAATAAGAAAACCTTTGTGACTCAACGTGTTGGGGTCACACAAAGGTTAAGAGAGACAAGAGCGGGATAGTTGATATAACTGGCATCATTAAACAACTAAAGACAAATTTGTTTATTTAAATCACTGTTTTTTTAAACATACTAATATGAGGAAACTTGGTCTTAATATCAAAAACAAGAAGAAAAAAACGTAAAAAACTTTCTTCTAAATCTTTTTAAATTGACTCAAAATATTGCTGGTATAGTAATACATTAATTAACGTTCCAAAAAATTCATATTAGTTTAGAAAATATGTTGTTTTGTCATTACATCACAACCATCCTCCTATGAATTGTACTATTTTTGACCTTGTATCTCTACATTGTATTTTCTTGTTTACCTGCCCAGGGATTGCAGATGTAAATTAACTAGTTGCCAACTCTGATGCTATTGACAATTGCACTACGTCCCTGTTAAATAAAGAAATAAATAAAAAAGGATAGGATTTAACCATATACCAATCAAAATTATATTTATTTATTTATCTATCTTAATTATTTAAGCTATAATAATAACCATTGATTGTGTGATTGTATATAGTATTTATTTACATTGCAGTAGGTCTACCTACATGCATCATCATAGCTGTTGTTCAAGTGCCTCTACGCCCATTCCTCTCATGCATCAGCTTGGAAAAAATCCTGAATCTTAAAATCGGTGTCAGTGTCTTCGCTCACATATTGCATGAAAGATAATTAAAAGACTATTTTAAAAATGACACCACAGATTATCATTTGATCCTTGTAGCTACGGTGTGGCTACATTTGACCACAGGAGAAGGCCCACCAAGCACATCCAAACCCTACGGACACGTCCATAGAATTTGTGCAGCTATCGGTAAAAGAAAATCCATGACACGTACCTTTCTGATGGCTGGTTTAGAATTATTTAGGTTTTCTAATCTCCAGGGGGGATTTTGGGGGCGAATAATCCCTTTATCGGAGCAGATTCTGGAGCTTTTCAGCGCCTTTTGGTCGAGCTTCTGTTTGCTAGTGTTTAGCATTTGAAGTAGCCAACAACACAACCGGTGAGGATCCGGAGCCAATTTCAAAATAAAAGCATGAACAGGAAACTATCAGAAACGTACTTTTTGCTCTTCTGCTGATGTGTTATACTGTAGTTAATAGATATGCTTTGTCCTGATTCGATTTCATCACATTAGTGATGGGTGCCAAGCGATTCATATTTATTGATTCTACAAGTATTGTGATTTGATAGTAAAGATTTTTGGGATTTATTTTATTTTAAAAATTGTGATTCATTGTAAATGTAATTTTTTTTTTTGTTGTTGTTTGTTTTGTTTTGTTTTATGGCCATACACCATATGTTCAACACCTCTGCTGTACACAAATAAACAAGGTTTTTTCATTTGTCGTAATGACCGCAAAAAATTTCACGGTTCAATCCAGACGTCGGCATAAAAAAACAAAGTAAGCTTTAGACTCCGAGATTTATGCTTTATTCTCTTTATATGTTTGCTTCAGGATCCCTTTAATGTGTGGCATTATCACAATATAAACAAAATATTAAAAATAAATAAATATATATATATATATATTTTTAGCGAGGGACCGGACCAAGATGGCAGCCCCACCGCTCCATGCGGCGTCTACTCTTTATCATGTTTATTGATCACAACAGCATGAAAACCGTATATTTGTGAGTGAAGCTCATGCAGTTACACAGGAAGTGCTTCCAGGCTGTTGTTTAGGTGTTATACATTCAAACATTAACCCTCTGTTGAACAAAGAGGGTTGACAAGTACTTAGAATTAACACATGTATCAGGGTCTATAGACTGTCATCCACGAACATTTGCATCACCAAGGTAAATCATACATTATTCATTGGCGGTGGTTGGGGTTGTATATTATATACTATCAGTGGCCAGCGGTACAAGATGTTTTCAGAATTAAATAATTTGGAATTAAAGTATTTTGCTTTGTGTTTGCATAGTAATTTCGAATTGAGGTTTACATGGAAGGAAGCACGTTTATTCGCCTTTATTCAATTCCACTTTAGGTCTGGATGTTGGGAAGGATTCTGATTAAACAGGGGGGAACGTGACATCTTCACGTCTACCGGCCTTTTATGTTTAGAGACCGTTTCATTAAAGAAGTCCACGTAATAAGTACTATGTTCATTTTTATTTTGATTAGAGTTTTGTAGCAGCAGCTTGACAATAATATACTGTTTCACTTTCGTCCGCTGAGGAGGAGAAGGAGCTAGAAGACCGTACTTTGGCTAATCAAAGCCAAGGATTAATCCAACGGCTGCTTTACCGTCACTCTGCAGGAATGTTGAGTAAAAGCAGAACTTTGTGATGACCTGCGTCATTAGTGAAGCTCTGTGTCCTGGTGCTGGGCTTCATGTCCCTGATGAAGCCTGTTTCGATTGCCGATGGACCCTTGCTTCGGGTGGCTATCTTGGATTATATCATCACCAGCTAGCTATAGCAACAAGTTTTTTATTTATTTTAATTTTTATTCTGAATTAAAGAAGAATTAAGGGTCTCATGTAAACGTGGCCAATGTAGAATGTTTAATGCTGGTGTTTCCAATGACCAGGACATGAATCAATTTCTTTCTAGAAACTAGATTCATTAACGTAATAAATAACCCTGATACATGTCGTAATCAATAACCCGTCCCTAATAAATGTCATAATCAATAATCCTGATACATGTCGTAATCAGTGACCCTGATACATGTAAAGCTACAAGCTTGATCAAGGTTCTCCACTTCCTTCACAGCAGACTGTTCTGGAATGGAAAAGACTTGTTCCTTTATCTAACTCCCTTGTTCTTTTGGTGCTTTTCACCTATGGTTCAGAGTCCAGGGGTGGGGGTATGAGTATGACCCTCCCACACTCTTCACCATGTGTTGGTCTTGTAATACCCAACAGGGCCTTTGTTCTCTTTGTTCTAAGTATCATTATCACTCATATTACTCAGAGAACCGGGGTTATGTAAATAATCTAAAGTTCTCTTTCATAATACTCGTTTCGATGTCTCACTATGGGATGTGGTAGTTCCCGTGTTGTAGACGAGCTTATCACGCGTACACCATTCTGCAGGGCAAGCACTGTTCTTTTTTTTTTTTAACTTGACTGCACATGCTGTCAAAGGTCAACACCACAGGAAGTGCAATCATTATGAGACAGCAATGCATATTTTGTTATTGCAATAAAATACATTGATTTATTTTATTGCTTAATTGTGACCATCACCAGCCCTCCCTAAGGAAGGGTAAGAAATCTTTTATTATTGGGAGGAAATAAAAAGAGAGAGCAGTGTTACACCTAAGTGGAGGGGGAGGGGGAAGGGAGCAGGGAGAAGAGACTCAAGGCAGGAAATAGAAAAGGTGGGGAAGAATAGACTGCTTTGCAGTGAGGGTGAGATGTGAGGTTGTAGAATATATTGTGCTTATTATGTTGTGTAATCCAGCCAGTATGGTGACAAGTGTGAAGCTTAGCTATAATGGTGGTGGCTGTGAACAGGGGGAATGAGTGAATCGTAGTACCTAAAGCAGGTATTTGGGATTAACGTGTCTAAGGTTAAGCCCAGTATGAGTTTTATCCCACATCCCAAGGCGTGCCAGTGCATCGTATACCAGAAAGAAAAAAGAAAAAAAAAACGCTACTGCAAGCCCAGGAACTGCCCTGGGCCCGCAGATGCAGCCAGGCCAGCAGAAAGAGCGGAGGCCAGGGAGCCCCAGGCAACCCCCCTAGATGCCCCCAAGATCCCAGGCCGAGAGGCAGCCACCGCCCCCCATACACACATCCGAGGAAGCCCCAATCAGCCGAGCACCCAGCGCATCCCCCCACCGACCCCAACCCCCAACCCCAAGGCCACCCGCCAGCATCCAGCCCCCCCCACCCACCCACACCCAAGCACCCAACCCACCGAGGGAAGGGCCCAGAGAGCCCCCCGCCCGAGACCCCAGCAGAGGAGCCAAGGCCCCCGCCCAGCAGACGGCCAGAGACGTGCGGAACGGGCAGCCGGCGGGCGCCCGCCGGTGGGCCCAGAGCCAGCAGGGTCCGGACCCCAGGCCAGAAAGACCCGGAACGAAAGCAGCACCGAGAGCAGCGCCCCCAGGGACGACAACCACGCCCATAGTCGCCGAGGGCACCAAGGGGATGCTGCAAGCCGCCCCGCCGGCGCCCAGGCGCACCGACCAGGCACCCCAGAGCGCGCCAGATTGCCCCTCCCCCCCCCAGGGGCCCAGCCACACCGCAGAGCGCGGCTCGCAGAGCGCGGCTCACAGAGCGCGGCTCACAGAGCACGGCTCACAGAGCGCCGCCCAAGCCGGGGCCACCCGGGGCTGCACCCGCAGGTATGGTAGGGCGCGGCCCGTACCACCCGCCCCGGCAGACCCCCGCCAGGACCGGCCCAGCCAGCCGGCCAGACCCGCCGGACCCAAAGGACACCACCGCAGGACAGGGAACCCCCAAGGGTGAGCCCCCGGGCCAGACCTCCGTGGGGAGCACCCCCCCACCCCCCAGCCCAGGAACAGGCCACAACCCAGCAAGACCGTGCAGCCCCAGACGGCACAAAGACAGCTGCCCAGGTCCCGCCCCCCACCGGACAGCGCAGGCCACGGGGCAATGCCCCCCCCGGCGCAAGAGCGACCGGCGGCCGCCACCACAGAAGAGAGGGACCCCAACGGCACATAACCGATGTGGAGCAGCAGCCCCCAGCCAAAGGCGCAGAACCCACCCACCCACCAGCCCGCAGATAGCAGGACAGACCTACCAAGTGGCCGATACCGACCTCAACCCCCGGAGCAGCTAGAGCCGCCCCCCAGCAAAGAGCACCACCCCGGAGCGCCAAGCAACCCCGCCCCAACCCCAGCGCAGACGCCGGCACCCCCCAGCGCGCCCACCCCCCACAGCGGCGCGGCAAGCCGCCCCGGACCCACACGCCGCGAGGCACGCCCCCAAGGCAACCAGGAAACAAGACAAGCGCCAAGCCCCACCCGCAGGGAAGGGGCACCCCCACGCCCCACCAGGCCGGCACCGCCCGGAGAGACCCCGCAAAGGGAGTTCCCAGCCTATGTGTATATATGTGTATGTGGTGCAATAGCTCCGGAGGGTGGAAGTGGTGGTCCCACCCTCCGGGGGGTGGTGTGTTGAGGTGTAATTAAAATTGGAGGGATTAGTAGGGCAGCCAGAGGTGGGATTGCCGCCCCCGCGCCACTACTTAGTAGCGCAGGCGGCGGCCCCCTCCACCCCCAGCCCAACCCTCCTGGGTATGTGAGTGTGGTGCAACAAGTGGGTGAGCCAGACAAGCTGGGAGTGAGCGATGTGAAGTTTCCATGTAGGAGGCCTGTCTGGTAGGAGCCCGGCCCGTCCGCATTGGCGGGCCACCGGAGAGGGCAGACGGCGCAGACGGGCACACGGCACCGCGGGCCCCAGAGACGCGCCGAGCGGCACAACCGGAGACCCCCCGCGGCACCCCCCCGAACCGCGGCGACCATACGGAGCACGGCAGGATCCCCCCCCCCCCCCCCCCCCCCCAGGCGGAGCCAGGCACCAGCCACATCCCCCAGCAGTCCAGGAGGCGACCCCTGCCGCCAGCCGGCCCAGAGCGGCCCGCCCCGCCAAAGCAGGCGGCGACCGCGCAGGAGAGAGGCCAGCTCCCACACCAGGGCCAGCACAGGCCCGCACGACACCACGACATAGCACCCTCCACAGGTGGGCGGCCCCGGCCCCCCCGACGAGAAAGGACGCCACCAACCACCCAAGCAGGGCCACCCCGCCAGCCACGGACCGATAGGAAGGCGAACCCATGCCCCCACAGCCAGGCACCGCAACCCCACATCAATGTTGCCAGCAGAGCCCCCCCACCCACGGAGACCACCCCCAATCACCCCTGCGCCGACATGAGACACCCCCGACGCCAGCACAGCCCGGAGGACAGCAGGCCCCAGCCAACAGCCCCACAGGGCAAGCACTGTTCTGATCAGGACATGAGAACCACCCACGCAGTCATACTGAGACCTAGCGGAGGAGGCTCGAGCACTCTGCATGGTGAAAATCACACGCTGTGAGAGTCCCACAGCTGACAGATTGCGCCACTCAAGCGCCAAGCACTCCGGATGTGGAAGACTGTCCCCTCCCCCTGTGACAGCAGGTCCCTGCACAATGGGAGTTGCCAGGGGCAAGCACAGCAACAGGTATATCTCCGCCAGCCAGTGCATCGCAGGTTAAAGTGGAGCCACCAGGATCAAGGTGTGGCCGCACTCGGTGGAGGGCTTCAAGCCCAACGAGGGGGAGGGCGTAGAGCACCTCATGTTGCAATCGTGTGCTAGTGCGTCTAAGCTGAGGGGAGCACCAGAGCAGTGTAGGGAGTAAAACAGCGCGCACTGCGCATTTTCCTCCGCGGTGAACAGGTCCACCTTGACCCGTGCATAACGCGCCCACAGCTGTTCTACAACCTCCGGGTGTAACATACATTCCCTGTAAATTGGTGCCCCCCTAGACAGCAGGTCTGCACCCATGATCAGGGCTCCCGTGATGTGCGTCGCTCTCCGCAAGGGGAGGCTCATGTTCACAGGATCATGTTTGCGCGCCAGCAAATGCAACCGACGGGAGCGCAATCCGCCTTGGCGGTTGATGTACGCAATTGTGGTCGTATTGTCCGTCCTCACCAGGAAATGATGGCCCGTGAAGAACGGGAGGAAACATTTCAGCGAGAGGAACACAGCTGAAAGCTCCAGATAATTTATGTGAGAGCGCTGGAGGCTCACATCCCAGTAACCCATCACAGACCAGCCCGTCAGGCTGGTGTTCGTGGTGACCACCCTTCTGGATGTGACGGTACCCAAAGGCACCCCCTGCATCAGGAAAAGCGGGGTGCGCCAGTGGCATTCCGGCGTGACCATCACCCTCCGTGCGCCATGACGAACCGGGTCCCGCCCACCTGCAAGTTTAAAAAATTATGATTCATTGTAAATATTTGTTTTTTGGTTTGTTTTTTTTAGTAGCATGAGAAGAACTGTTCTTCCAGGTATACGTAGGACTTGTGCTTTCCCACACAGTCCAAAAACTGATCTGGCTCGTACACCATATGTTCAACACCTCTGCTGTACACGAATAAACAAACAGGTTTAGAAAATGAATGGGTTATTTTATTTTATTGTTATAATTTAATTTTTTGGGAAATCGACTCGGTTTTTATTTTGGCAATTCAACCGGAACATAGTGTGTTTACAATCAAGTCATCATTAACGAAAACCCCTTGGGGAAGATTTTTCATTTGTCGTAATGACCGCAAACATTTTCACGATTCAATCCAGACATCGATTAAGAAAAAGAAGTAAGCTTTAGATTCCAAGGTTCATCATGCTTTATTCTCTTTATATGTTTGCTTCAGTATCCCTTTAATGTGTAGTGTAATCACAATATAGACAAAATAAAATAATAATAATATTAATTTTCAAAAACAATAATAATAATAAAGCAAATTTAGCTGGGGATGGGACCAAGATGGCGGCCCCACCGCTCCATGCGGCGTCTCCTCTTCATTATGTTTATTGATCACAACAGCATGAAAACCGTATGTTTTTTACCAAGGTAAAAAACAATCAAAAGAAAAATTTAACAAAAATTCAGTAAAAAAGGGAAAGACAGGGGTGACAACAGCTGAAATACATCCTCCACCTCCATACAAACCGCAATATATGGGGAGTTCTTTGTATGGAGGATTAATGGCTCAGATACAACCTTTGAATCCCTCTGCGCCATATCCTCCAGCAACAGAGGTGATAGATTCTCTGTTGGAAAAATGATGTAGGATTAATGAAAACAGAGCCTTATGTTATTCGGGGAACCATGCCCGGTAAACAAACGCAGTATCCGCTGGGAGACGCTGAAAAGGAATTCGTAAAGACAATACAGGAATTGGAGGAATTAGGAGTGGTAAAGAAAGTTGATGAACCACCTTGTTTAATGCCTGTCCAGGCTGTTCCAAAAAAGGATGGAACAGTCAGGGCAGTGCATAATCTAAAACAGTTAAATGATCTAACAGCAAAAGATGTCAGGCAGATAGTAAACCCTAAAGTCACTATGATGAGCTTGAGACCGAAAAAATGTAATACAACTATAGGTCTAGCGAATGGCTTCTGGAGCGTACCACTAGAGGAGGTGTCACAGCTAAAGACCTGTTTTATGATAAAAAATCAGGGATATTGCTGGACGCGTTTACCACAAGGTTTCCGTAACTCCCCAAATGCCTTTCAAGAAAGGATGGAAAAATTATTGGAAGGATTACCAGTACAGGTGTATATAGACGATATCTTGGACGGTTGTCGTGCTGGTGACGTGCTGACGTGGTGACGTATCGATCATTTCCTGTTTACACTCTACCGCTGCTTGCAGCGCTCTACTACTGTGTTCTGCTAACTCTAATCAAACTTGTTGTCATTGATATTTTAGCCTTGAAAACACTTGTTTTAATTTTTTACCGTAGAGTTAAACGTACGAAGGTTAAGTAAAAAGCAATCTCGCCTCTTATAGGCAGTGTAATCTCCTTTAAACTTCCTTTTGTCCTTAGCTTAGCTTAGCTTAAATTTAGCACCTATGGCTTCTCTCTCCTCCCCTCCGCTCTCCTGCCCGGTGTGTCAGATGTTTAGTTACTCCTCGTCCTCCTTTAGGGACAATGGTAGTTGCATAAAGTGTAGCGTACTGTTAGATATGGAGGCGAGGATCAACAATCTGGAGAAGCGGTTCCGCACCCCTGATACCAAAACCGAAGCTTGCAAGCAGGACCTAGCCGGTGCGGACCGTGCTAGCTCTAGCTTAGCCTCCCCCCCGGCCAGCAATGAGTGGGTTACTGTCCGTGGTAAGCATAGTCGAAGGTCAAAAAGCCGCTCGGGACACCACCATGTTCACGTCTCAAACAGGTTCTCCCCCCTCCGTGAGGACAACACACTCACCAGGGAACAAACTCTGATAATTGGCGACTCCATAGTGAGAAACGTGAAGCTAGCGAAGTCAGCGGGCATTGTGAGGTGCATCCCAGGGGCCAGAGCGGGCGACATAGAATCAAATCTAAAGTTGCTGGCAAAGAGTAATCGTAAGTTTGATAGGATAGTCCTCCATGTCGGCACTAATGACTCCCGACGTCGTCAGTCGGAAGCAACCAAAGTGAACATTGAATCAGTTTGTGCTTATGCTAAAACAATGTCGGACTCCGTAATTTTCTCTGGTCCCTTACCAAATCTGACCAGTGATGACATGTATAGCCGCATGTCATCATTTAACCGCTGGCTATCGAGGTGGTGTCCAGAAAACGAGGTGGGCTTCATTGATAATTGGAGATCCTTCTGGGGAAAACCGAACCTGATAGGAAGAGATGGAATCCATCCTACTTTGGAGGGAGCATCTCTACTATCAGAAAACATGGCACAGTCACTGTTATGACATCTCATGAATGAGACCATGTTACAGAGGGGGAGTCCTCCACGCCCCTCTGCGCTTGCCTTAGGACATTTTCCCTCCCATTGCTATTACGATAGCTGTGTTCATCGCCATGGCAACTGTTGTGATGGTGATGAATATTATTTTATGGAGACGGTGTCTGTCCCTCGACCCATATTTCACAATGATTTTAACATAAAATCAAATAAAAGAGCTATCAATTATAAAAATCTGAAAAAAATTAAAATCTCAAATCTAGAAACACCAAAACATAAAACCATTTGATGTGCTCTATTAAATATTAGATCACTGAGATCCAAATCTCTACTAGTAAATGACCTTATCTCAGAAAATAACTTTGATTTATTCTGTTTAACTGAAACATGGCTGTATCAAGATGAATATGTTAGTTTAAATGAAGCCACTCCTCCCAGTCATTTAAATACTCATATGCCACGAGACACCGTGGAGGTGGTGTAGCAGCTATTTATCATTCCTCTCTCCTAATCTATCCTAAACCAAAGGCCAACTACACTTCTTTTGAAAGCCTGGTTCTAAATTTATCTCATACCAAATCAAAAACCTGCCAGCCAGTCTTATTTGCGATAATTTACCGTCCTCCAGGCCCTTATTCTGAATTTCTATCAGAATTCTCTGAGTTTATATCAAACTTAGTCCTCAGTTCTGATAAAATACTGATAGTAGGAGATTTTAATATCCATGTGGACAAAGATAGTGATAGCCTGAGCTCAGCCTTTATGTCCCTAATAGACTCAGTTGGCTTTTTTCAAACTATTAATGAAGCTACTCATCGTTTAAATCATACTCTTGATCTTGTTCTAACATATGGCCTTGATATTAATGAACTAAAAGTCTACCCTGAAAATTCTCTGCTATCAGATCACTTTTTAATATCTTTTAACATTATATTAGAGGATCTCGCACTGTGCAATAAAATAGTTACGAGTAGAAATCTGTCCAATAGTGCTGTGGCTAAATTTAAAGAGGCCATTCCTGCTGCCTTAAACTCAGTGCACCATCCAATAAATAACTATGATATTAATTATAACCCCTCTCAACTGGATCTGCTTGTCGATAGCTCTGCTAGTCTGCTAAAATCCACCTTGGACTCAATTGCCCCATTGAGGGAAAAAACTATTAAACGTCAGAGGAAAGCTCCGTGGTTTAGCTCTGAAACTCACACACTCAAACAAACAACCCGTAAATTAGAGAGAATGTGGCGCTCCAATAAAACAGAGGAGTCACGAATACTCTGGCAAGAAAGCCATAGTAAATACATGACAGCCTTACGACATAGTCGATCTACATACTATTCCTCACTAATTGAAGAAAATAAAAATAATCCGAGGTACCTTTTCAGCACTGTAGCCAGGCTAACACAAAGTCAGAGCTCTATTGAGCCCATGATTCCTCTAGCCCTCAGCTGTGAGGACTTTATGACATTTTTTAACGATAAAATTCATAAGATTAGAGATAAAATTAGCCACTCCCTGCCTTCACCTGGGCCTGCTGTACCATTAAATGTAAATAGGCCTAACCTAAACTGTTTCACACATATAGGACTTCAGGAACTTAACTCTATTATTTCATCCTCCAAACCATCGACCTGCCTTTCAGATCCGATCCCAACTAAGCTGTTTAAAGAAGTTGTTCCCCTGGTCTGCCCATCTTTGTTGGAGACAATAAATATATCCCTATCAATAGGCTACGTGCCACAGTCCTTTAAAGTAGCTGTAATCAAACCACTTCTCAAAAAACTTACTCTTGATTCCAGCACTTTAGCAAACTACAGGCCTATATCTAATCTTCCTTTTATTTCAAAGATTCTTGAGAAAGTTGTGGCGGCTCAGCTCTGTGAATTTCTTCAAAACAACAGCCTGTTCGAGGACTTCCAGTCAGGTTTTAGAGCTCAACACAGCACAGAGACTGCTTTAGTTAAAGTAAATAATGATCTACTCTGGGCTTCAGATGAAGGACGACTCTCAGTGCTGGTTTTATTAGATCTTAGTGCAACTTTTGACACTATAGATCACTATATTCTACTAGAGAGATTAGAGAAATTACTTGGAATCACAGGGACTGCCCTAAACTGGTTTAAGTCCTACCTATCTGATAGGTACCAGTTTGTACACGTGAATAATAGGTCTTCTGTGTACACTAAAGTAAGCTACGGGGTTCCTCAGGGCTCTGTGCTAGGTCCAATCCTCTTCTGTATCTATATGCTCCCCCTTGGTAATGTTATGAGAAAATACTCTGTTAACTTTCACTGCTATGCTGATGATACCCAACTGTATGTATCAATGAAGCCAGGTGAGACAAATCAGCTATCTAAACTTGAGGCCTGTCTAAAGGACATTAGGGCCTGGATGGACCAAAATTTTCTTCTTCTCAACTCAGACAAGACTGAGGTCATTGTACTGGGCCCACGACACCTTAGAGAAACCTATGCTAGCCTAACTGCCCTAGATGGCATTACTCTGGGACGAAGCACAACTGTTAGAAACCTTGGGGTTCTATTTGATCAGGATTTATCCTTCCACTCTCACATAAAACAAACTTCAAGAACTGCCTTCTTTCATCTCCGTAACATTGCTAAAATCAGATCTATCCTGTCTCAGGGCGACGCCGAAAAACTAGTCCATGCTTTTGTTACCTCTAGACTGGATTATTGTAATTCTCTTTTAGCAGGCTGCCCGAGCAAGTCGCTTAAGACACTTCAGCTGGTTCAAAATGCTGCAGCACGTGTACTGACTAAAACTAGGAGAAGAGATCACATTACTCCTGTATTAGCCTCTCTGCATTGGCTTCCCATAAAATATAGAATAGAATTCAAGATTCTTCTTCTCACTTATAAAGCCCTAAATGGACAGGCACCAGCCTATGTCAAGGAGCTTGTAGTGCCATACAATCCCCCCAGAACACTACGCTCTCAAAATGCTGGACTACTCGTTGTTCCATTTGTCTCTAAAAGTAGTATAGGAGGAAGAGCTTTCAGTTATCAGGCCCCACTTCTCTGGAACCATCTACCAACCACGGTTCGGGGGGCAGACACCCTCTCTACCTTTAAGGTTAGGCTCAAAACATTCCTCTTTGGTAAAGCTTTTAGTTAGGAACCAGCTCATAGCTCATAATTAAGATGCAATAGGCATAGACTGCCGGGGGGGGGGGGGGGGGGGGTCTGGCATGCTCGGTTGGAGAAAGGTTGGAGAGGGCGTTAAGAGAGAGGTCATTTAGGCTAGAGAGGGACCGGAGAGGGACCCATTCCTCTCTCAAACACTCCCTCTATGTCTGCTTCTTCCCTTGTGTGTTTGCTCCTGTACTCCTTCTGGCTTTTGTCTTGCAGGTCCGTGGGATCCTTAGTGTGGAGTTACAGAGTCTCAGCGGCTCTGTCTCCACCCTCTCCTCTGCACACACCCAACACAGCATAACGTGGATGGCTGTTCATCATACGAATGGGATCCACACAAGGTTCCTGCTGCTTAACAGAAGGTTTTCCTTGCCGCCATGATGAATTCATGTTGGGTGTGGGATACATATGTATGTGTATATACGTATATATGCATATGTGTGTATCCATAAAATGAAGAGTCCGTCCTTAAGAATGCTCTACTGTAAAGTGCCTTGAGATACCATTGGTTATGATTTGGCGCTATACAAATAAAGATTGATTGATTGATTGATTGATCTTCTTTTCAACTGATAAAGAAGAAGAACATTACAAGCTATTAGAAGACATCTTGAGACGCTTGAGAGATAATGGTATGAAGATAGGGCTCCCAAAATGCGAGATAGGTGTAAGTTCGGTGAAATACTTAGGTATGACAATAGGGAGTGATTCAATACAGATGGTTCCTGGTTACCTTGACAATTTGAAACCACATACAGTGAAGGATCTAGAGAGAGCAATAGGAAAGATGAGTTGGGTAAGTTCCACTATTCCATGATATCCTAACATAGTCAGGGGAATAGAGGACATAAAACTAGGACTAAGGAAATGGGATACAGAAAAGAAAAAAATGATAGAACGAAATAGGAAACTGACGTCAGAGGGAAAACAGTTGTTCCAGGCAACAGTTAAAGAAGTAAAAGAAGCTGTTAGGTCATGTTGTATGATGTGTATTAATCATTCTTTCATTGTTCTTTTTACTCCCTAATTCATACACTTTTGCAAAAAGAAATGCTCATTTAATCATTATAGCAAATCGCCTGTTCTGACATGTCACACCTGTTTACTGCATTTTGAAAGGTCATAGCTGCAAAGTAGATGTTGTTGAGTGATCGCCATCTGTTTTCCACTGAAAAATAAAGCTAACACCTCAAGGTGTGAGGAGTCACACTTTGGGTGTAAGATGTCACACTTTACTTTAACAGGAAACCAACGTCTTGTTATGCATCAAGTGTTAACCATGGACAGCAACAACAACCAGTGTGGAAACCACCTTTTATGAACATCTGTTATGCAATCTGGGCCTTGACCTATGTATGAACTTTTGTCCTATTTTACTATTTGCTTAGGTGGTCGGAACATGAATAATGACATATTATCACGCTATGCTTGGGGCTATATAAACCACTGTATTTCTGTGTTCTGGGTCTTCTCTTACACGGACATTCTAGTTGTCCATGAAGATCCCCTTCTTTCTCTATCGGCTGATAGTTTAAGACTTTGATACTTTGAAACTTTTTTGATTGACTTTTGATTTTTGTAAACCTATAATAAAAATTCATTAACTATTAAGAAGCCTACTTGATTAAATCAACCGCCTGCATACACCCACATCTGAGACAGCATCTGGTTGGAGGACACACTTCTAGGCCTCTGGTAAGTGAGCCTGCCCTCGGTATCCTCTTCACAGGGGTGCCCAGGGTGGGCTAGCTCATGCTGTTGTAAAAAAGAGTTGTTTCCAGCTTCGACCCATATTGGATGGGTCCTAATATCAATCCCATAAAAATATAGCGAGACTACTCAACTTCCAATAGGAGGAAGCACATTAGTCCTTTTCTTTATTAGACAACAATAATAGAGAATAGGCAGCCAGCTTCGAAGACAAGGTAGAGGGGGAATTCTTGTTTGAGTAAGACAGTTTTAGAACCCTTGCCGCTATAAAGTCCCGCAGGCTAAAGACAGGTCACTATCCCCAGTCACAGGAATAGACCCAATAATCTTAAAAACGGTAATGGACGAAGACGGAGGATGGATAGAGGCAACGGAAACAAGTAGTGAAAAACCATTCATGTATTACTCCCATCGTTTTTCAAACACTGAATTAAAATATGCCACTGTAGAACAGGAGCTTCTATTACTATGGAAAGCAGATGTGACAGGGTGGAATGCTTCCGCCCTCCTCCTACCTGCTTCTTGTAGCGCTCCTCCCTGCGCACCTGGGTTGTCTGCTGATTACAGGGCGGGCACCGAAGGGATTTAGGTTCAGGTCTGCTGTGGCTCAGATTCCTTTGTCGCTCCTGTGCGCGGATCTCTCCTCCTCCGTGAGTCTGTGGAGTTGCACCTCTGGTAGTATCGCAGTGGCTTAACACGCTGTGGTCACCTTGCGTCAATCGCCACCGTTCCTCCTCGTTGGTAAGTTATCTGCTGCCTTTTACGCACCATTGGCTGTCACTTTGCGCTCAAAAGTGCTTTCCCTCCAGTGCTCTGGTGTAGGTTGACGGCTGGCTGCTTTGAGCGCATTGATTGCTACTGTTGGGTGAGTTTTACGCAAAGTTGCTCTTTCTGCTGCTGTGCGCACCGGGCACTCACGGGTTTTTCCTTCTTCCCTAGTGCCATCGCAGTGCGCATTGGTCATCGACAGCGGTTTGTTTGAGTCATCAGAGTGGGATGTTTGGGTAAGCGGCATGCCTCGCCTTTTGGCCCAGCTGGCTGTGCCTAGTCCGTCCTAATGCCTTCCTTTTTATGCAGTGTGGTGCTTTGGTAGGCGCACCTTGCGCACACTTTCTGCGGAGGCCGGGAGAGCGCCTCTGTTGGGGTCTTTGGACCGGTGCTTCTTCTGACCGGTAAGCTGCTGGTTTCTGCCTGGCTCCTTTAAAATTATAATCCCTCTGTCTCCTAATGTGGTGCTTTGATCTCACAGCGGGACCAAACTGCACCTTCCGTGTCTGCTTGGAATAAGTCTTGGCCCACACCATTCATCGCACCGTGGTGCAACTCCTCCCACCTTTGCTGTTCTCGATACTTTAAAACACAGTAACCCTCCCAAGCTGGACTTGGGAGTTTCGCTAGACATTTTTACCAACCCGTCTTTAAGGTTCTGCCACTGTATAAGTATTGTACATATAATTTGTGCATGATTGGTGCATATTGCATATTGGGTTTTTTTGTTGCTTTGCATGTGTGTGCTTTGTTTGGGTTTGTTCTGTTTGATTCTTCTGCACTAATGGACACGAAATGAATACTCTTTTAAAGAAATGCTGTGAAATAAAGAACTTTGCTTGTTATAATTAAAGGTTCTGTCTCTGCCCCATGATTGAAGGTAAAACGAGCCTGTCTGCCTTTATGCAAGGTCCTAGGTTTACCCTAGGTGGCGTTGTCACTTGGTAACTTAAAGATCCCTCCTATTTTGCCACATATATAAAGAAATGAGAGCAATGTCTGGAGATAGGAGCATGATAGTGGAAACAAAACCCGTTGACAAAAGAGATACACAAAGGATCAGTGGAATCTGTGAAAGCCCATCAGAGCAGATGGGGAAAATGGACATTAATGTTACAGGATAAACAATGGAGGTTTGCTCTAGGCGAAAATAAAGGAAAAATCAAGGAAACCCCGGATGAAAAACCCCCCAGCAGAATGGGACGGAATATACTCTATATTCACGGATGGAAGCATGACAGATAAGGACAAAATAGGAAAATGGGGCTTCATAGTTTATAAAAGAGAGAAACAGGTCTGGCAACAAACAGGAAGAGAAGGTAGCACAGCACAGGAAGCTGAGGTTTTAGCACTTGTGAACACACTGCAGTATGCAGATAGTTGGTAAGTAGTAGACGGAGTAAAAAATTATTTAAGGTTTTGGAAAGCTAGGGATTACTATAATTATAGAGGAAAGGAGTTAGGACATAAAATGCATTGGGTAATCATTGCTCAGTTGCTGCAGAAAACTCAAATATGGATAGAACACATGAAAAGTCATACCGGAAATAAAATAATAATATTGATATTCAAAAATAATAATAATAATAAAGCAAATTTAGCTGGGGATGGGACCAAGATGGCGGCCCCACCGCTCCATGCGGCGTCTACTCTTTATCATGTTTATTGATCACAACAGCATGAAAACCCGTATGTTTGTGAGTTAAGCTCATGCAGTTACACAGGAAGTGCTTCAAGACTGTTGTTCAGGTGTTATACATTCAAACATTAACCCTCTGTTGAACACAGAAGGTTAACAAGTACTTAATAACTCAATATTGACACTAAAACATTAAAACATTTTGCAAAAATCATTCAACTACGGTATGCCAGTTAAGTCAATTATTTAAGTCAATTATTTAAAAAAAAAAAAAAAAGGGTGCGACCAAATTCTGTGCTGGTGCAACCAACTGAGAAAGTTAGTCGCACCAGTGCTACCACTACTGGAAAAATTAGTGTAGAGTCCTGAAGCTTGTTTGAGGTTCTCCACTTCCTCCACAGCAGACTGCTCTGGAATGGAAAATACTTATTCCTTTATCTAAAACTTCCTTGTTCTTCTGGTGCTTTTCACCTACAGTTCAGAGTCCAGGGGGGGAGTATGACCCTCCCACACTCTTCACCATTTGTTGGTCATGTGATAACCAACAGAGCCTTTGTTCTAAGTATCATTGGCCATGTTTACATGGGAGCTTTAATTCCTCTTTAAAGCGGAATAAAAGTTAATTCCTCTTTAACCTGACCTTGTAAACACATAATTCCTAATGCTAATTTAATTCCAAATTAAAGTTAATTCCGAATTAGGTGGCTGGTTTAATCCGTTTTTAATTCCGAATTAGAAAATTCTTCTTTCTTGTAAACACTTGATTTAACTTGGTTAAAGCCGCTTTAAGTCAATTTGGATCGTTTTGCTCTTGCGCGACTTGTAGCGATGACTCGCTGGTGACGATAAAATCAAAGATGGCGGCGGCCCAGACTCCAGCTAGACTATTTAATAAGAGCCTTAAACGACATGAATATAATAGAGTGGATGGACGGAGGCATAAACATGCAGACTTTCACACGGACTTATTAAACACACACGGACCTCGGTAAATGGAACAGGCTTTACCGGACGGCTGGCACTAGGACCCGGATGTGGATTAAATGCGTCCCCGTACTGCATGTACAGGCTGTAATATCACCAAGTTTGGAATTTTACCAGTTGTTAGAGCTACAATCTTTAAAAGGGAGCAACTATTTATTCTTGGTGATTGTTTTCTGGGGTTTTACTGGGCTTTTTACCGGTGATTAGTTCCTATCTCCCTTCCGCTCCGCGGTCCAAACTGAAATGGTGTGTTATTGTCGAGCTGCTGCTTCAAAACTACAATCAAAATAAAAGTGAAAACGGTTTTCATGCGGTCTTCTGTGTTTTTTCCCCTTGCTCTCTGCCCCCCTGTTTTGTCCTCACGAATCATGTTCTTACACTGTACAGACCGACTCTCTGATACGATCTGAGTGCTCACACTGCACGTCCATACATGACACGTTGGGGTCTTGTTTCCGGAAATGCAACATACAAATTAGAAGAAGAACTCTTAAGAGTCACCATTAAAACAGAAGAAGAAGGACCCAGAAGTGGAGAGACACTCGCAAATCTCAGCAAAAAGAGCTTTAAAAAAGAAAAGACGGCGATGTGATACATACAGTGTATGCCTGCCTTTAGACTGTTGCTACTCCACGTCGGTCTCCCTTTTTGTTGTTTGCTTTGCTGTGTAACCGTGTCTAACGCCACGATGGGGACTTTTCCTGCTTGAATGTCCACCATTATACTTTACTACAGAGGATGTAAACGGGCTCTGACTTCTGTTGAGCAGCCAAAACACAAAACAGATCATGAAGCACTCTGTTTCTAAAAAGATCTCTGATTGGCTGAAAAGTCGTGTCATGCTCCTGGATTTCTAAAGCTCTTATATAGGGCCAAAAGAAGGAGCAGATGTCCCATTTCCTATCAGAACACTTTGAATTACAATATGCTCATAAGTGATTATGAAATTTTACATACTGCAGCCTTATTTCCAAATTATTCACTGTTCAATAATTCATTACAAATTAAAAAAAAAAAATATCATGTAACTGTGGCCGTTATGTCGTATCATGTGTGTGGCAGGCAGTATTCCTACATGACTTTTCCCTGTGCAGACTGTTTAATTAGATCACTCAAGCTCCGCGGGATATGGACCACGGTCTCCGCTCCTTCCTCTTCATGGCCCTCCTGGCTCAAAAAGAAGCTGATCAACTAACATTTTTCTGTCAAGCACAGCACCCCTGGTGAGCCTGCAGGCACCAGCCGGGCTAATCAATTCTCAAACCATGGCAAAACGTCTCATAACTTTGAAAGACTCCCAGCCTTGGTAGCAAAAGTTCAAAGTATCTGTGGCCTATCTCATAGGAATGAAGAGACGGCCCCCAACTACTTTACATGTAAAAAGTCACAGACGCAGCAACACCAAGACACCCCAGAGTGCAGATCTTCTGTAAAGCCATACATGTGTATTCTAAAGTCTAAAGGCTCAAACATACTCGGGCGAAGCGGTGTCCGCGCGGAGTCTGCAAGATTTTTTGACCGCGCGGACTTCTCCTATTAGTTGGTGTCACACAAAACACTGCTCGGCATTGTATCGACCTGCATTAAATGTAACACCGACCTGCATTTCACCTCCTGGTGAAACAGAGCAGCAGAGATGAAGACGAGCTTAGAGGAAAGACTGGCAAATGAGCTACAACAGTAGCGACACCTTTAGATGGTAAATGGACTTGATTTACATAGCGCTTTATCCCTACACTGAAGTAGTCTCAAAGCGCTTTACATAAAACACATCCAGGAGAACAAACAGAGAAGTGCTAAGAATCATGAGACATTTAGGACAGTCCGCGCAAAGTCCGTTGAGCGCAGTGTCCGCCCGAGTATGTTTGAGCCTTGATGTGGTTTACCTGCTATAATGGAGCTGGATTTAAGACAAATATGACAAAATATTGATTTACATTTAATCTATAAATGAATAAAAACACTTTCTTCCAAAAGTCCACATTATTCAAAATGAAAACTCTCACAAATATAATATTTTATTGATAGACATAACAGTAGTTGGTTGTGTTAAAAAGACAGAAAAACTGAACAAAAATGCTGTTGCATTAGTTTAAAAATATAACTAAACAGTCATGAAATTTGGATTTTACTTCTACGACATCAAGCTCGCGAAAAAGTCATTTTTGAACCTTAGCGCTCTCCGTAGTATCTAAGACAAGCGCAACAACTCACTGTTTGAGGCGTGGCTAGGGTAAACTGTTCAGGATTTCCCCATCACTATCCAAATACTACACAAATAGAACAAAATTTTACCATTAATATTTTAATTTAAAACATGAAAAACGCTGCTTTCATGGTTTTTGTTTTTACCGTTTTAGTTTATTTGTTAAGGGTGTAACAATACATATATTTGTATTGTTGGATAACCGGGTCCCACAGCCGGCGGGGATAATGGTGTGTGCTCTCTCGCACTATCTCTCTTAAACATTTATCATCTAGTGAGTTCTGGAACAGGGTTTTTATGGTACCTTGGGATTGTATACAGTTTACTCTGTTTTGCTAGTGGTTTACCCTGTCTAGCTACCGGTAGGTCAGGAATACATCCAGTGACTCACGATATCTCACCTACGTCAGTCTGCCAATGCACTATGTTGCTCTCTATTGCTTTTGAGGCCTGGGGATATTCTTACCTGGGTAAAAGACATAGTCAGTCCTGGTTCCTTGGTCTTCCTTAATCAAGAAGAATCGGTACTAAAGGTTTAAAGTTTAAATATATCTGAACAAAATCAGATATATGTCCTTTATTTGTAAATTACAAACAGGTGATACAATTTCCCTTCAGATAGGGATCTTCAAGAAATAAAAATAAATCTCTCTCTATTGAGTGAAGTCCTCTTCAGGTAAAGAAATAAAGTAAAGTTATGCAAATTCCCCCGAAAGGGTACATGGCTATAAGTAATTCCTTCAATAGGTTATAAGCAAGTAAGCTCGAGCTTCTCAAAAGACGCACCCAAAAAGACTCTCTTGAAGAAGGGCTCTGAACATCATCACTACTGTCCACATCATTGAGTACTGGTATATATATCCAACCTAGGGTAGGGAAGTGTTATTCCCCTTACCACTATACTGGAATTCTAGCTGAGCATGATATACTTTATTTATCTAAGGTTATACTTGAACACAACGGTTGATCATATTCATCAACAGAGGATGCAGGTATCTCATGATTTTTGTCAGAGTGTTTCGTATGGCCATGACCACAAACAGGAAGGGAAACACTTCTGCATTCTAGTAAGACACTCACTTCATCCTCTGCTGTTAGATCTCTAAGTCACATTGTCATCCGCTAAGCACATTGCAGTTTCATTATATTTATTTATGTCAGCGTAGCTTTCAATAATAATGGAAGATTTTGGAGTCTTCCAACAGTATTTAACCGTTTCGGTACAGGACGTTCGGTTCAGGTACAGGGTTGTTCACGGGTGAGTTTCCGGAACGGAACAGAAGTTGAGTATGTTTACTTCCGCCTGCAGCTAAATGTGCAAGCCCGTATGTCATGGCTTTAATAATATTTTATGTATTTTTTGTTTGAGAATATTATTATTACCAGGCAGCACTTTACAGTATTTTTTTTAAACTTTATTTTCATATTCTGTATAATGTTAAATACATTGTTGGTTTAGTAAAGTTTTGAATGAACAAGCAAATTGATGTTTTGCATTTTGTTCCAAACTGTACCTAAAATGAACCAAACCGTGACCTCAAAATCGAGCTTTGTATCGTACTGTGATTTCTTTGTATTGTTACACCCCTATTATTTGTTGTTGTTTTTTATTATTTAGTTTTGAATAGGAATATCTAAAGAACAAATACAATGACTATTGTTGAAAGTGTTTCTGGGCTGACAAAGCGTTGTTGCAAGTCATTATTTTATTTTATTTTTTTTTTTTGCAAGTCATTATGACACAGCAGTGCCCTCTCTTGGCCCAGCCTCCCATCGCCACCACCCAATATTCCAAGCTTGCTGGATGTGCTTTACCTGCTATAATGGAGCTGTATTTAAGGCAAATATGACAAAATGGTGATTTATATTTAATCTATAAATGAATGAGATCACTTTCTTCTAAAAGTCCACAATATTCAAAATGAAAAATCTCTCACAAATGTATTTTATTGATGGACAAAGCAGTAGTTGGTTGTGATAAAAACAGAAAAAAACCAAACATGTGCTGTTGCCCCAGTTTTCATTTATACGACATCTCCAGATAAAGCTTGCGAAAAAGACAGTTTTGAACGTTAGCGCTCTCCGTAGTACCTCTGTGACATGGGCACCAGAGCCGTATAGAGAGAGTTGTGTAACCATTGGAGTAATGGTTCTTTCTTTTCTTTTTCTTTTTACAGCAATGGCGGTTCATGGAGCCTCACAAAAGTTCCTGAAGTGAGTAGTTGAGCAATGGAGCTAGAGCGTAGTAGACAATTTCTGATGTACATTTGAACTGTGAGACGTTTAAATAATAATATTGGAAATTGTTATTGTTATTATCAGCGTATCTAACCCCATTAACGTGTACATTATTAACTAATTGTTAATTAGTTAATAATACATTAGTAGTATATGACAGTGTGCTGTATAAGTGTGCGTATGACGGTGAACTGTATAAATATTGTAAATCAATGCAGTTATTGACGACAAATTACCTAAAATCCCAAATTATGTCGCTCAGAATCAATGGATTAAGATTTGCCCGTCAATAACTTCCGGAACTATTTGAATCTATTTAGAACTTCCGTTGTCGCAACGCTCTCTGATAGGTAGTACAACTCGGGGGCGGGCTTTCGCCGTTTGGGGCGTAGCTTGAGTAGACATGACGCTATATTTAAAGGATTTCCCCGTAAATATCCAAATATTACACAAACAGAAGAAGATTTCGCAATTAATATTTTAATTTTAGAACTGCTGACATGGTTTTAGTTGTTTTTCTGTATTTCTGTTTTGGTTTTAAATCAGTAAAAATAAACACACTGTTCATTTATAGGTTTTGTGTGTGTGTGTGTGTGTGATTTTTTTTTTTTTTTTTTTTTTTTTAAACAAAATAACGAACAGTACACGGACTAATGACAATTGTTAAAAGTGTTTTTGGGATTTAAAAAGCATTGCATTATTGCAATTCATTATGACACAGCAGAGCTCTCTTAGCCCTCCCTCCCTCCCATCGCCACCACCCACACACACGAAAACACATTAAAGCCGGTGAGCTTCCTGGTTATGGCCAAAATAATCCATCTCTTTCTGTCTCCATCCCCTTCCTGGTCTTCAACCCGAACCCAGCAGCTTCTCTTGCTTTTTCCCGGACTCCGAACTCTCCACCGCGGCATGGCTTCACAGGCGACCCGCTATGACCTCCTGGTGATCGGCGGTGGATCGGGGGGTCTGGCCGGGGCTCGGAGGGCAGCGGAGCTGGGAGCCAGAGCGGCTGTGGTCGAAAGTCACAAACTCGGAGGTACCTGCGTGAGTAACAGACACAGCCATGCTCGCTCTCTCTCTCTCTCTCTGTCTGTCTGTCGCTTTTAAACATACGTCAGAGGAGCCCAGGGTCTGTGTTGGTATTTCATTGTTTATCCTAAAATGGGTTTGTTTGACTTTACTGGACCGTAGCCAACACCCAACAACCAGTCCATCACTCCCCATTCAACCACAATACAGTCCCCACTTTTCTATAAACACTAAAATATAACCATGTCATTACAAAAATCTACTTTTCCAAGCTTAGTTAGGTCTCTGGTAAGCTAAATGACTTACTAATAGAGGGGATAAGAAAGATAAATATGACCTAAAAGTCTGGTAACACTTGGTTTCATACATAAAGGATGACATTGACACCTTCCATTAGCATGAATAAGGTGTTATTAAGGCTGTAATTAAGTGTCGTTAGTCTTAACATCTACACCCTATACCCTATACCCTAAACCAGGGGTCTGCAACCTGCGGCTCTGGAGCCTCATGTGGCTCTTTGACTCTTGTGCAATGGCTCCCTATAGCTTAAAAAAAAAAAACCTATTGAAATTATTATTATTTTTTTTACAGAAGCTATTAATGATTAATGACAAATAAAATCAAGATGTAACAATTTATTAACCTCAAAATAAATCACGTTGTGCAATGACTCAGCACCTTCCTACTTCACCTCCTGCAACATCTACAGACCATCAACTTTCCTTCCACCTGTGGCTAACCTTAAGTTTTAAATCTCTGGTAAGATAATAAACCAACAAAAACACCATTCTGGAGAAAAAAAATAGAGATTTGAATTGTGTGGGAACAGATTCATTTAACCCCCCAATGAGCCGGTTAAATATGTATGATTTATGTGTGGCAAGAAATGAGCAATTAGTATGTGTTGACCACATGATCATGTGTTACTAAATTCAAGTTACTTTTTGTAGCCTTTCAAATACATTAACTAAAAAAAACAAAAAAAAAAAAAACTTATTTATATAACATTGTGTTCATGTAAACTGAGATGCATGATAATTTGAAGATGCAATATACTGTTTTATTTCTTGATTTATTTTAAACTGTTTTTAAGTTGCCATTTACATGATCAACATGAATCAAATCAAATTAAATCAAACATTATTCTATATCATTTTAACTGTATAGAATTGAATACACTGTTTTGTCTTCATTAAGAAGGTTTTTTCCGGCTCCGGGTGAACTTTAATCCAGGTGAGATGAGGCAAAATAGCTCCTTGTAGAGTAAAGGTTGCAGACCCCTGCCCTCACCCTTAACTCTAACCTTACCTATTCCCACTAGATCCTTCCACCTAACCCAAAAAATGCCAACATAGCTACAAAGGTGTCATAATTTAGCAAACGACACTTAATGACAGCTGTCATGACACCTTATATTCATGCTAATGACAGCGTAATGTCAGTCTTATGTATAAAACGTCAAGTAAAGTGTTTCCAAAAGTCCTTTTGTCGTTTATCTTAGAGAAATAGTAAAGAAACCCCACATTTGACTGTTTAGCTTGAGTCTCATTATTAGATAAAATAGCACAAATTGTCACAGACATAACATTCTACATCACTGGCACCCTAAAAAAGGCTTTTAAATATATAATTGTGTCATTTTATCTGTGTTAATAAACACATTAACAGTTGTGCTACGTAAACACATTCATTTTAACCAAAGTAATAAATATGAGTCCTTTAAAACTTTATGTATCTCTGACAAAATCAGATAATTCAACTTCTATTACTTACTTCTCAGGGGTGTAACAACAATCCATCAATCTGGATTTATTTATCGATTGGTTAGGCAATGGTCTAATTAATAAAACCTCAAACCATCAATCAACAGTCACTGAAACATGCCACAGGTCTTTTTTTCTTGTTTAAAAAGCAAATATTTTAATTTAAATGTCTGAATACATTTGTCAAGATGTATTCTTGATTGTGTTAAATGGGTATATAATCCTTGTCTTGTCGTGATATCTGCAAATATTGTACCGTTGTCGAAAGAATCACTTTCATATCGTATTGTCATGAAACTGGTGATTTACATTTGTATTACTTTATTCACCTGAAATCATCTAAAGTAACAAACTCATTGCAATACTTAACTTAAAAATCAACAAAACTGACCTTTACCTTTTCACCATTCCCTCAAATAAAGAAGTTAATGGCAACTCTGGGTTATTTTTGACTCAGTATCTGTTTTCTTTTCATGTTTTTAGGTTAACGTCGGCTGTGTCCCCAAAAAGGTAGAGTTTCCTTCCTTTCCTGTTGCTATTAAACAAGAAAACGTATTAAACGTAACCATTTTCTGCACAGGTTATGTGGAATGCGGCCGTTCATGCTGAGTACCTTCACGATCACAAAGATTATGGATTTGATGCGGACAATGTTGCTTTCAATTGGGAGTAAGTTGCAGCAATTGTTGGTTTTTTTTTCAAAATGGATTATTGCCAAACCTTTTTTTTTTTTTTTAACGCCCACACGCTCACTGGTTGCTTCCCTTTAACCCGCTTCTCAGTTTTTGTGCACAAGGCGAGCCATCGTGTCCGTTACAGATAATCATCTATAGGAGTGGCTCATGGTAACATGAGGAAACATTAGTGAGTCACACAAGGTTCTGCCATGCTCGGGTAGGGCAGAACAACAGGAGAGGGAGTTTGTTTACAGACATGCATGGAGGATGTGTCCAGCATGCGTTTATTATTTATTCAATTGAGTTGTATGACCTTTTAATACACGTTGCCTTTGCTATTTAACGGTGTTACCTTGTTGTGTCGTTAATAGCTTATGTTTCTCTCCCTTGACAAAAAGGACCTGTCTGAATGACACTGTGTAATTCACAAATGCACAACTTTTATCACAGTGGAGGCCACTGAAATGTGATTGTCTAATCTGAGGGCCAGGTTTTGTATATTTTCCTGTCATTTTTGTTGTCGTTTTGTATATTTTATGGAGTCATTTTGTGTATTTTTTGCTGTCATTACATATTTTTTTTGTCTTTTTGTTGTCCTTTTCTTTGTTTTTTTTTTAATTTTGTATGTTTTTGTGTATTTTCTGCCGTCATTTTTATTTTCTTTGTGTTTTTGTGTATTTTTGTTGTCCTTTTGTGCATTTTTCTGTAATTTTGTAAGTTTTTGTAGTCATTTTGTGTAATTTCTGCTGCTTTGGGTTTTTTTTCTTTTTTTTTTTTTCGGTGCTTTGACATTTTTTCTGTTTGTTTTGCAGAACTCTAAAGGCCAAAAGGGACGCCTATATTAGTCACCTGAACCACATTTATCGCAACAATCTTGACAAGGTAAACACAGATGCACATTTTTTGTATTTATTTTACTGAATAGATTAAACAAATGTACAAAAGTAACAATATTTGGTTTGTTTTAAGGCCAAAGTCCAAGCCATCCAAGGACTGGCCACATTTACAGATGATCCTGAACCCACAGTGGAGGTGGAGGGGAAGAAATACACAGCGTCTCACATCCTTATCGCCACTGGAGGGCGACCCACCATGATGAGTGATGATGAAGTTCCAGGTAAGATGAAGAACTCTGAATCAGATCAGTACATAGATATGAATGCAAATAACAAACTATTAACATCATGTAGAAAAAGGTCATCCAACTCATTAATAAAGCTGGTTTTAGAGACCACACATATAAACTTATTTTAAAACAACAAACTGTTAAACTTCACCTTCTGATTCTGTTCAAAACAGCTCAAGTGCTTCTCAAAGCCAAAAACAACGTATTTTCATATACTATAAGAAAACTGTTTGCAGAAAGAGAAGGAGGACTGAATTTAAAATAAAAATAGAAAAAAAAAAACCGTGTGAATACAATAGAAAAACGTGTGTATCAACCGCAGGAGTTAAATTATGGAATATTTAACAGATGAAATAAAAGACAGTAAAAACATACGCAACTTTAAAAATATATATATTCAAAAAACTTGTAGCTGAGGTGCAGCATTTTGACCCAGGGCAGTAATGTCAATGCAGGTGAGGTCTCCACCTTTATTAATATAATTACCTCCTGCAGGAAGTGCAGTGTGGTAAGGTCATGTTTTACCCTCCGTTTATCTGTCAATCTGTCAGTTAGCGTGTTAGCAATATGACTTGAAAAGTTATGAACGGATATGGATGAAATTTTCAGGAAAATTGATAAATAGGACAAGGAACACGGGATGAAATTGTGGTGATGTTCTGACTACCAAAAGAGAGAAAAAAAAAAAATAATATATATATATATCCCATTAATTTCCCCATCCACACTGTGGAACTTTTTGTTGATGATATCATAGGTTCTCTCTTTAGCGTGTTAGCGGCACTTGAGCTGCTTAGTGGAGGTCTGCGCTCTCCGAGTGCTTTTCTAGTTATTGTTGTGTTCATATGTATATAGGTACCTTATATTATAATTATAACTTGTAAATCAGTACTATATAATATTACTGTATGTACATTGTTTATATATATATATATAGATGTATGTATAGGTGTATATATATATATATGTATGGGTGCATATATTTGTATGTATTAATAAGTAGCTCATAGATAACTTCTTACTTTGTGTTTTTGCCTTGTTTCGAAAATTAAAAAAAATCAAATGTTGGTTGATATTTTAGGAGCAAGTCTTGGCATCACCAGCGATGGATTTTTCGAGCTTGAATCTCTGCCGAAGTAAGCATTTAACCTCATATTATCAGTGTTTTTAGAATAGCTGCAAATTTATTGTTCATGTGTTGATTTTCATGCTTTCCTGGTAGACGCACTGTGATCGTGGGTGCTGGTTACATCGCCGTGGAGATGGCTGGTATTCTTTCCACACTGGGGTCCAAAACCTCTCTCATTATCCGACAGACGGGAGTAAGAAAAAAAAAAAAGCCTGGTTTGCTTTGTTTGTAGGCGAGAAGCATTGGGAGGTCATTTACACTCTCTTGTTTTCTTCTCGTTCAGGTTCTGAGGAACTTTGACTCCACGATAAGTGCAAACTGCACCAAAGAACTGCAAAAGTCTGGAATAGATTTGTGGAAAAACTCACAGGTGAAATCTGTGAGAAAAACAGAGCGAGGTTTGGAGTTGACGATCATCACCAAGGACAGCGAGGAAAAGCTCAGCACTATCGAAGACGTGGACTGTCTTCTGTGGGCCATCGGCAGAGTGCCCAACACATCGGGACTGAATCTGGAAGCCATGGTAACAGTTTACTTTTAAAAAGTCATAACGATGAGTTCACTGCATTACAATTACTTATTCAATTATCCATGTTCAATTACAACTCAATTATGTTTTTTTTTAAAAACTGGAAAATAATTCTGGAAAATTTCAAAAAAATTAGTTGCAAAGTCAAGGAATTTTGACAAATGGACCTTTCGCAAACCCCGCCCACAAACAGTCATTGTCCAATCATATGTCTAAGCAAGGTCCGACATGCTCAGAGCAGGCACATTGGTGAAGCGGTGTGCTTATGGCTTGTGCAAGTTGGATACCAGGTACCCCAAGAGTTTGGCTGGTAGAGTCGAGTTCTTTCTGTTCCCAAAGCCCAAAACACAACTGGATCGATATCTACAATGGACTATAAAACTATTAAAACCTCTCAGTGTGCGTGTATGTGTAGTAATATGGGAGATGTGTATGTTTTTAACATTATCTTGTCTGCACTAATGTGTATGTTCAGCAAAATGACAATACAGCTTGATTTGATTTGATTTTGATTAAATAAGGTGTTAAATATGGTCTTGACATAACTATACATTAACGTACCTAATGAAAAGGGAAGGGCACGATGAGGACAGCAACGACTGGGGTATACAGTTATTAACAACTATCATATTACCATATTACTATCAATATTTCAGTCGACATCTTCCTGAAGCACACAAGTCTCCCAATCTATATTAACAGGCTTTGTGACCACTTAGCAGCATTAATAGCTGCTATCTTATGAGCCTTTGGTCACCTGTCGGTTCAGCTAGCGAATGTAACAGTTTGTTTTATTAAGATTCCCATTCACTGTGGTAACGCTCTTATAGCTTAAGTAGGATACAAACAATATAATATAAGAAAACTTAGTCAGCAGTGTTTTTCGTAAAGTTAGAAAAATATTCACATAAGTCCAGCACTTCAGGAGCATGACTGGTCCGCTATGTTTTAGCTTCGATAGTTGTAATGTCCCCTTCGTTCTTTATTTTAATATGTTGAATATATCCCTCCATAGCATATTGTAACACCTCTTGCATGGAATTGGAGGATATCGTGCAGGTATTGCTCCAAAAAGAGTCACTAACACTCACTGGTAGACTTCTCCCATTTGTTACAAACGGGATGAACTCAGGAAGTTGACGGACATCCCAAGAGTAAATAAGGGTGGGGAGGGATTTTTGCGAAGGGTTCATTGCTTCACATTCTGGATTCTGTTTGAATTTGTGCTTTTTTCCTTCACAAAAACATGGATTTTTCTAGTCCGGCAAACTTTGGGGTCAAACTGGGTTGTATGTGGCACTTGAACTATAATAAGTTTGGCACCCTTGCTTTTCAGACACTTTAAAGTTAAAAAAGAGCAATGTTGGACCTCGTGTTTTTCTTTTTTTCATATGGTTTCTCTGTGTGTCAGGATTTGGAGATGGATGAAAGAGGCCATATTGTTGTGGATGAGTTTCAGAACACGACTCGACCTGGGATCTACGCTGTCGGGGATGTTTGTGGCAAAGCTCTCCTCACACCAGGTACAAAGATGCTGTACTTTAGAACAGTGATTCTCAACTGGTGGGTTGCGGACTTGAACTGGGTGGGTCGCGGACAGCTGGTCAAAAAGATATATGCTCAATGTCTCTCATGTTGGCCTTTTTTTTTTTTACAGGTATCCTGTGAAATGCATGTTTCATGGGAAAATATGCATAATCTTTTTTAAAACATAAATTTATGTGTGATTTCAACTGCTTTTTTTTAGAAAAAATAAATTCGGTCTGATGAACTGGGTCACAAATTAATGACCGTGGCAAAATGTGGGTCCAAGGGTGAAACCAGTTGAGAACCCCTGCTTTAGATTGACTATCATAGTATTTACAAGGCTTTGAACTGCTTTTAACAATGATTCAAAACGTCATTTTATTAACTCTTGGGGTTCAGTTTCCATCTCAAGCACAAGTTAAGCTAGTACTGAGTCCTGCAATCCCCAAATTGGAAGACACTTCCCTCTCCCAGCAGAGCAACAGCTGCTCAGCATAAACTGTGTCAAATTTTTCCTTCCTTCCTGTGGGGGCAGTTGCCATTGCTGCAGCCAGAAAGCTGGCCCACCGACTGTTTGAGGCCAAAAAGGACTCTAAACTGGACTATTCCTGCATTCCCACTGTGGTGTTCAGCCACCCTCCAATCGGTACAGTGGGCCTCACAGAGGGTGAGTAAACCTTTAAATAAACCTTTGTGTTTCTATTATCTAACAAGAGCACTCAGAGAGTGCAAACCTCCACCAAGTGCCATATATCCTCTTTGCCAGATATTCTGTTATTTGGATCAGTGATCCTGATCATGGTATCGTGAACTTTCACACTTTACACACTTGTCCCCAAATTTGTGGAAAAAATTGTGACAAAGTGGACTTCTGCCTGAACTTTTTTTTTTTTACAAAAATGTGGGAATCTTTGGCCTATTGTTTATTATTATCACCAAACTTGCTGCAGTTGATGTCCATACATTAGTTCAATTATTAATGGCTTTGTAGCCTTCCCTATTGAGAATTGGCTTCATATTTGATGTAAATCTCTGGGGGTTTTAGGTAGACTATAGATTTCTGTTTTTAAAATGTGATTTATTGTCACTCAGTGTCATATATTAACAAAACATCAACTGTAACCACTAATGGTCCTACTTTAACCTGAAATTAGCCATGCAGGTCATGTAGAAGCTTTGAAAAACATTATGGGTATGTGATTTTCAGAGAAAGAAGACTGAGGGTTAACAGTTTACAGACGGAGATAATACATTTTTAAATGTCACCAATGATGAGAGATTTAATGGGATGTTCCATGGGCTGAGGTCTATCTTTGGTTAAAATAAAAGTGCTTTCGACATTATCCTGCAAACAGACAAACAAATAAACGCCAGTGAAAAGATTACTTCCTTGGCAGAGATAATAAGATAATTACCTTCTCATGTACTTACTGCTGGTACCATTTTGCCCATGTCACAGAGGAGGCTGTCAGATTAAGAGGAAAGGAGAATGTCAAGATCTACAAGACCTCTTTCACCCCCATGTACCACGCCATGACGACCAGGAAGACTCAGTGCCTCATGAAGCTGGTGTGTGTGGGCAAGGAGGAAAAGGTGAGATAAAGAGATTGTTGTCAAATACTTTTCAATGTTGATCTTACAAAGGATAATTTTTTTTTTACACCCTACATCTATTTTATAACAAGGCTAGACTGGTTTTTGTGTTACTGTTTTGATCAAACAATAATGTGTTAGAACAATTTAACACCATTGGAACATTTTTTTTTATTTTTTTATTTTAAAAGGAAAGGAAAAACTTAAACAAAATTCAACAAAGAATCAACTTTTACACCTTTTCTTAAAATTTAACCAACAACTCTGTTTCATCAATAATATAAACACTTCAATGGACTCAAAACCAGTTTCCCATAGAGAAATTATTTTTTAAACTAAGTAAAACATAGACATTTACTTAAAGGCCCAATTGTAGACAATGGCTTTTGACAAAGCTCACTCTATAGTCTACTCAATATTTGATTTCACTTAATCAATGCATTAACCAATACCAGTCTCATCCTGGAGATGCCCAAGTGCTGCGAATGCAGCAAAAAGTCAAACCAAAAAAAAATATGGTTGGGACATATCTTTTAAAATGACGTAAAAACACATTAAAACAAAAAAGAAAGCAAGTTAATATCTTTTTCCTATAAAATAAAACCCTCAATGAGCTAACAAACGCATTAAATAAAGATTCCAAAGAACCATAATCTACAGTATTTAAGTGTAATTGTCCTTACAATGCCCATTAACCAGAAAATCTGTTTTTACATTCGAATCAGTCAGTCTATACAAATAAGGTAATGCAAAATAAATTGAAAAAAAGACAATTATGACAACAAGCAATTTGTATTATTTGCGAATGTCAATAGGAAACTGTTCCTCAACCAACAAATATCTGATACAATCTCAATAAAACAATGCTTTAAAAGTAAATTAAAGCACAAAAAAAAGTCTAACTATTTTTTATTAAATGTGCTGCTGTCTGAGCTTAAGATAACACAATTGTCACAAAATGCTATAAATTTTCACTGGTACTTTTTTTAGCCCGGCAGATATATCAAAAAGATGTTCACTTCTGGAAGAAAGAAACATGATCTTTGTGGCAAAATGTAGGTTTTTGGGGACAAAGATTGTCACGACATAGCTTAAAATACTGTCAATCTCATCCAGAGCAAGATATAAGATGGCCACCACAACGCTGTACACATGGAAAAGGTGAAATTGGGATTTCTTTGCAACCGTGGATGACAAAAATGTGATTTATTTAGGAGCATTTTCTATTTCAAAAATGTTAAAACTTAAAATGTCCAAATCTCTTTGCTTCCAAAGTTATTTTCTCTTCTTTGATATAAGAAATAATAAAGCATGCATGGAGGAAATTCTAATCATAGCTCAAAGGTCCCATAGTACGGTATGCTATTCTTCACCCATCTCTATTTGTTCTAAGAACCCAAAAAACAGTATTTGAGGTTTATTTTCCCAAACTCTCCTGTTTTCCGGAGTTTTAGCCTCTGAAAAGTCACTTTCTGACCAACTCTACAACAGGCTGATTTGCTGCCGACTTATGCATATTCATGAGTGGGCCTGTCTATAGACGGGACACTGACTTCCCTGCATGTCTCGCTCTGTTACGAGGGGGATCAGTAATCACCAAAGCAAATTTATTTTTGCTATCCACACACAGTTGTGATTTTTTTCTGCAAAAAACTGCACATTACAGTAAAACACATGGCTATTTAAGCTGCTATTGACTGTGAGTTTGTCCCTCCTCCCCGCACGGTGACGTAGGGCCAGAGGACGGCCCGCCCTCCTCCCGCTCAGTTGACATGATAGCGACAACACGTATCAACAGCGGCAGTAGCAGAGACAACAACAGCCTTCAATGTGCAGCGGTGATAGACTGTGGAAGCACTACGCGAAGGATGCTGAAATGCTCACCTTTGTAGGCGTGTCTGTTTACATGTCAATCACAGCAGAGCGCGTCCTGGAGGCGTGGCTTCTCCAGCTCAGTGCCACGTCAAATTTGTCATTAAAGTGGGAACTCGTCATCAAATTGGAGCAAGGTGTTTGGGCTCGCCCTCCTGTAAGAAAGGAGCAAATCACCCTCTAACTAACGATTGAGGGAATCAATGAAAAAAACACTTTGCGCATGTGTATGAAGCCCAAATATCACTTTTATGATGTTTAAAGCACAGAACAGTTGATTTAGCTTAACATGGGCCCTTTAAAGATTCATCAGTGGATAAATTGCTATCTTTAAAACAAACACTGTTTCTTTTCAGGTGGTTGGGCTGCACATGCAGGGCCTCGGCTGTGACGAGATGCTTCAGGGATTTGCTGTGGCCATTAAAATGGGGGCCACCAAAGCAGATTTTGACATGACCGTTGCCATTCACCCCACTTCGTCTGAGGAGTTGGTCACCCTGCGTTAAACTCCTTCACACTACAATATATTATTCACCAAATAATACTACCTAAGATGGAGTCGCCCATGTGTACTCCTCTCACATTAGTTTGATTATTATATGATTTTTAAAAACAATACAAAATCTTTAGTTTTCTTTTTCAGTTTCTTTTTCTTTTCTGATTTGTTTCTATTTTCCAATTTCCTTTGAATGGTTATGGACGTCTGAAACCATACTATGGGTCCTAATTTAAAGAATAGATTCTGAATTGTGTTTCACTGATTGATGGTGTGCAGATATTGTTGTCATGAGATTGCATTAGAAGAACATGTTTCAAGTGTTTGTTTCCTTGTTGTTTGTTAGATAAATACTGCATTATTACCGCTGCTCCTGAAGAGCATTATTTACTACTGATGCAAGGTCAACAAATGGTCTTGTAGGTGCTGTTTAAAGCATTTAATAAACAGAATGGAAAAACAATCCCTGACAGTGTGTTCAAACAATTTTTGTGGAGGAATGAATAAATCACTGGCAGAAATTTGCAACAATCAGAAAATAAAGCAGTATATTTATCATTATATCAGAATCAGAATCAGAATCATCTTTATTGGCCAAGTGTATGTTGTACACACGAGGAATTTGACTCGGTCAGTGCGCTTTAATTGAATTAAGAAGGTTAATGATTGGGGTGAGCTTTTTTTATTATATGAAAGAGAGACACCTAAGAACTATAGCCTTATTATTACACATTTATTAAACATTGTGCTTAAGTTTCATGTTTCTAATTGCTTTAATTATGAGATATTGGCAGCTAAATATTGAATTATTGTTAATTATTTCAGTTGCAAGGATGTTAAATGAGGAGGACAGTACACAGCTTTCCTGAGACCTTTGTGGAGTTTGCATGTTTTCTCACAAACCAAAAAACATGTACATTAGGAATTCTGAGTAACTGTCCTAAAAATGAAATGTTGGGGTCTAGAATCAAAACCATATCAGTCTCCAATAATTATATTTAAAGCTTGTGTTGTTTTTATGTTAATTATTATGAATAAAATACATTTTTGAAGCTGTAAAGGTGTAAGAAAAAAATCAATTTGGCGATATATTGTGATATTTGACCACGTCATTAGATCCAAAAAAATGTCCAAATTTATTTTTTTTTTTAATGATGTTTTTAACTAAATAAACATTAAATTGTGCTAAAATACATAGCATGTAAACGCCCGGACACTAGGGGGGTATGGCGAGCTGTCCAGTAAAAGGTGATGTGTGAACATGTCACTGTGTGGATCTGATGTGACAGCTGACACAGAGAAAATATTTAGACATTGATGCAATTCTTTCATTTATCGATGGACTGATAAAGTAAAATAAGTCAGCTGATAAAGCCTGCGTGCATCGGGCGCTTTTACACCGATAAATTCTTTCATTCATTCATTCACGTATTCTGTGGTGACGCTAAGAGCCTCAGTCCTGTAAAATAATATAAAATATAAATATATTCCACCTTATCATGTAGGCTGATCTGTATGAACATATCATCAGAGCGACAGACAAGTTAAAAGAGAAAGTGAAACTGATCACAGTGTCTGTTTATACTCCGTTTATAATCTCACTAATTTAAGTATTAACAGTGCACTCATCAATTCCTGCATTAATTGCTTTCTGCTTTTACTGCAGCAACAGTGTTGTTTTTGGTCTGAAATATGGATTTTAATTATTCATATTTTTAAAGAATTATTCCTCAATTGTGACGTTCTCCAGTTCCTCTGTGTGTGATTGGTCTGATGCTGTAATATCCACCTTCGTCACTAGAGCGCGCCAGTTCACCAGACTGAAATCAACACGCTTAACTCAGCCTGTTGTTATGGACAGCTTTTCTCCGACAGGGAATATTTGGTTAGGTGAAGCCCGCTAACGGAGATTAATCCAGGATATAATTACAGTATCTAGCTTTGTAGCATAGGCCCTAGGTGTCATTGAACCACATCAGACCATGTTACCATGTCACTCCTCAATATATTTTAGCTTGGAAGTTGATTGCACTTTATTTTCATAAAACATACTGGGTACTTTTATGTGGTTACTTATTTTTTAAAGAATTTAAGAACTTGACAGAATGTGTTGTAAAAGCAAAAGTTTAACTTTTTTAAATTGTGTTTTTTAACAGTTTGATAAACATACCACTTTTTTTTGATACTGGTATAGGAATTACAGTCAGTTACCATTTACTTATTCTCGCAAGTTTAAAAGAAATGAAATAAATTATATTTCGTACCATTTTCTAATTGTAAAGGTGAAATCTATACTTATTTGTAATAATTGATACACGATGTATATCGTATTGTATAGTGTCATGATATATCGTATTGTGACATGCAAGTCTTGCAATGCACACCCCTTGTAAGTATCTTTGGCACCTTACAGAAAATAGGATGTTTAAATAAAACTAAAACTTTTTCCTAAATTAATTACATTAGTTCGTGGGAAGTGTTTTTAATGTTGAGAACACTTTTAAAGCGTTTAAATAGAATTTTTTTTTTTATTTTACTATTTCAGTATTCAGTTTCTTTATTATTATTATTATTATTATTATTATTATTATTATTATTATCAACCAGCGACAATGACCTTTACAACATATCGCGATAAAGTGAGAGGGAGTGATAGAAGTTCTCGCGTTAACTCGTAACGTCCCTCTGACGTCAGTCGTGACGTCGGTGTTTGTGCTGCTCTCTTCGTAGCGTTTAGCTCTTGCAATAGCTCTTAAAATGGACAAATATTATGAGCATCGGACGTCTCAGTAGCAAGGTAGGCTGTCAGTTTGTTACGTCGATACTGGCTGGTAGGACGGTGAATGTACACGACATAAATCGTCAATTGTTGCTCAGTCAGGGGGCTAACGAGGCTAAGGTAAGCTGGTGTATGAGCTGAGCTGTGGCTAGAAAGTAATCGTCTTCATGTTAGCTGTGGACCTGTTTCCGGTTACACGAAACGGGCAAAACTGGTTTGCAGCTGTAAATACATTTATATCTATGAGCACATTAGTATGCTAAAATCCGTTATTTTTAAATAATCAAGCGTGTTTGGCTTCTTATTTGTTGTCTCTTTATTACATATTTAGGCTCTCCTTTTTATACGAGTCATTCTACCTAATTAGGGTATTTAATTTGACAACAGGGTCGAAGAAAGCCACTACTCCCCACATTAGTTTTTTAACGACTAATGATATTTTTACAGTCTATGTTAATGACCCATAGACCCTATAGCAGGGATGGGCAACTGTAATTACAGTGGGGACCACAAAAAGTTGATTTTCTGATTCAAGGAACAAAATATTAGAATATAGTCTCAGTTTTAGAATAATGACCAATATAAAGATTAATAATACAGTAAAGAACTAAAGGTTTTGTGTGATTTTTGTTTTTGACATTTTGTAAAATATTTTTTTGTCGTTTGTATTAGAGTATGTTTGGAGTAATTGTGTATTATTTTTGTGTGTATATATATATATATTAATTTTGTACAAATTTTTGTAATTTTGTGTATTGATCTTGTCTTTTTGTGCAATGTGTGGTCATCTCTTATGTTGGTGTTTTTTTTTTTTTTTTTTTTGTATTCTGTTGTCATTACGTCTATTTGTCTCTCGCTTTTTTTTTTTTTTAAGTTTCAGTTTGTGTTGTTTTTCTGTGATTTTGCATTTTAGGATTATTTTTGTATACGAATGTAAATAAATGTTTTGTATATTTTTCAGCATTTTTGTAGTCGTTTACCCTGTAGTATCACTACATATATATAGTTTGCCCATGCATATTTATGTGTTTGTGTATATGGACATACGTAAAACTGTACATAACATTTTCCCCTTTTATAACACTTATAACGCAATTGTAGTTGTTTATTCTACATATATATTTTCTATTTTTTATTATTAATTATTCTGTGTGTGTTTACATCGCTCTATGCCATACTTGCTTTGGCATGGTTCTCATGCCAATAAAGCTGTTTTTAATTGAATTGAATTGTAACGAGCAGTAACGCACACGGTGGTAGGTCATCAGTTAGCCCGAAACCCAGCCGTCCCACAACACCGCCGGCAGCGGCTCTAGTGGACGGACTCGGAGCGATAACCTGTTCACTTAGTCATCGTTTAACACACGTTGTAACTTTCCGTTTTAAGGCTAACAAACACCGCTTCTTCCTGTAGCCGTGATCTCGATGTCTTTACGTTAATCTGTCCAAAGAGGGTTGACGTGACCTGGCTCTCCGTGACACAGGGAGTTCCTGCACTTCAGCCCGAGCCCCGCCGCAGCGAGGAGGATGTTCCCCAGCCTGGCACACCGACCATGGCACGCCTTCTGCCGGGTCTCCTTGCAGCGCAGGCCGCCCCTCTCCCATCGGTCACCCAGGTTCTCTCAGCTGTGCCACGGTTAGTGAATAATGATCCTCTCCTTAAATCTTTCAATAGCACCAGGTTTATCACCTATTTACTCCTTGAGTTTAATTCGACATGTTGTTTTTGTATCTCATACTGGAACCAGGCAATCCAGACAAACTTTAGTGTTCTTTTTTTTAGCTGATCACAAGGTGTGACAAACTTATTTTAATGCCTAAAAAAAAGCTGAATTTGACCTCACCTGACCTGTTTTTTTTTTTTTTTTTTTTTTCTTCCTTTTCTTGTGTTTTTGTTTTTGTTCTTGTTGTTCGTACAATCCAGCAAGTTAAATTCCATGTTTTGTTTTTTTAACGAAGTGTCTATTGATGCAGAAACATACTATTGGTACGTTTTCTGCATTTTCCCAACCTTTTCTACATATGCATAATGTGCCTCTGTTTTTGCCAGGGTGGCCAAGTGGTCTAAGGTGCCGCACTCAAGTATTTTTCCTTCTACTGCCGTGGGTTCGAATCCCACTTTTGTCATTTTTAACATTATATAACATGGCAAATTCCACCTTTAAAAATACATTTACAAAAATACAAACAATTTAGGGTATTTCCTGGGTTAGGGGTAAAATAAAAGGGTTAGTGGGGTAGCTAAAAATGAATATGAGCTAAAATAAAACTGACGGAACTTTAAGTCACGTGGTGCACCTATCACGTGACCTAAACTGGCCAATGAGGGGTGCTCCGTATGAATAGACCGACAATTTATTCATACGTTTGCGTATGAATAGCCACGGCCTTTTTTTAAAACTGCACTTGGCAAATAAAACGTTTCCGTTCATTATTCTTTTTATTTATTATCATTATTACTATTATAGTAGGGATGTAACGATTCACTCAACTCTCGATACAATTCGATTCACGATACGATTCTCTCACGATTTATTTTACAAAATGCGACTGTAGACAAATAATGGTTGAAAAATATTCCTTTATTTTTTGGGGGGGAAAAACTAGAAAATACTGTAGTATTTTCCTTTTATTTTTCATTGTCAAAAGAAGCCCTTGATAAACTATTCAGAACACAATGCAATTTAACTAAAAAAAATCTTGAATAATACAAATGAATGAACAAACGAATTCTTCGCACCATCCACAAGTTACATTTCTTGTATTGTTTTTAAACTTTTTACTTGGTAATAATAATAATCCATTGATTTTTATATAGTGCTTTGCTGGACACTCAAAGTTGCTTTACAGGAATAAGGGATTATTCTTTCACTCCACACTTCGTGGTGGTAAGCTACTATTGTAGCCACAGCTGCCCTGGTGCAGACTGATGGAGGTGAGGCTGCTAAAGTGCTCCATCGGCCCCTCCGACCACCATTAACACTCATACTAGGCAATGTGGGTGAAGTGCCTTGCCCAAGGACACAATGACAGATACCAGTGGGGTGACTGCCACCCCACTGTAGTACCTCAGTGGTCTCCCATCCAACTACTAACCAGGCCCAGACCTGCTTAGCTTCCGAGATCTAACAGGATCGGGCAATGACAGGCTGGTATGATGTAATAAAAGTTTTCTGATTCTGAAAATAATGACATACAATTGTGACATAAGAACGTTTCTGAAATGGAAGGTCCAAATATATTTTAGGCTTTAAACTGATTTGATCGGCTATATCCGATTGGCCGATATTTAGCATTTCATGCCATTGATGTGATCGGCTGTAATAACGTCTTAATTCGTTGATCCGATCAATGACGTCATTGTCGTGATTCATTTTTAAGTAGATCAGATGAATCAGATTAATGGCTCGTTATCATGCTTCTGCAGAGTTTGATGACAACACATTGGTTTTAACCAGGTGTGTTGGAGCAGTGACACATCAAAAAGTCTGAGGAATCCGGCCCTCGAGAACTGGAGTTTGACACCCCTGGTGTAAAGCCTAATATATTTGATTATAGGTTTACCCAAAATGTAGACTTGTATTATTAAGACTGTTAAAACCCACATAAATCAAAGTTTTTAATGGAAATCAGTGCATTTGGTTACTTTGTACCCTGGTTTTAGGCCAGGAGCTAATTGTTAATCAGTGTGTTGTGAATTATTAAACTACTAAATCTACTCTCAAGGAATCTGGCATTCTTCAATATAGAGGAAAGACTTTGCAACATTGCATTCAATAATTCCTACTTTTACGAATTAGGATACAAATAAATAAAATTCTATTCACAAAAGGTTTATTTTTCATGTAGTAAAGGTTATATTTAACACATTTTTTTTCCCATAAAAATGACAACTCGGTATTGATTGAAATTTCCTACTATTTCAGTCCCAGTACCAATTTTACTTGCATATGGAAGAGATTCTCAGAGAACTAATGCTGTAGATAGTAGAAACGATGTCTAACTTGGTGCAGTATTAAACATATTAATGTTTACATTATTAATTGACACCACGGCACTGGATTACACACAGGAAAAAATACATATTCATTGATGGATTTCATGAATTATTAGGCGTTTTAATGGAAAATAGATTTGTTTTTTACCCAGTGCTACTAACTAATTACTTCCTATGCTTTGTCAATGAGTTTGTGTTTTTATTGATTTTTTTTTTTTCTCTGATTTTTGAAAGCCAATTCAGTCATTATAAATATTTCCTATTTAGGAATACTGATGGAGAGAAAATTAAGAAACAATCTTAAATTGGTAGCATCTTTGTCCAGGTATTTCTAAGCAGAGATATTCTGTTCTATTGGAGTGTGTGGCTTCCACTTTGTTAAAAAATCTGTGTCACGTGTTTTGAGTAATTACTGACCTAATGTTTACATGTGTGTCTGTGATTGTCTGTCTCTGTGTGTGTTAGCCCTGTGTGTGTGTATTCTGCATCTAGAACCAACTTGGAATACATTCCTACACTGTGACTTTAGAGAGGATGAAGGGATTTATTAGTTCTCGACAAAACCTAAGTAATCTTTTCACTTTGACTTGCACAGGTTGGCAAAGCGAAGGCATTCATAATTTATGGTTCAGCGTGTCAGACTTTCGTGTGGCATCGCTCGGATCAACAAAGGTCCAGCATTTTTCTACCTCTGGCGACAGCAAAGATGAACGACCAAAACCGCCGTCGGGTGAATCTACAGCAGAAAAGGTTGCTGCAAAAGTCGCCTCAGCTTTAAAGGGTAACAACTAAAAGCCCCTTAAAGGGATCCTCCAGTGTTTTTACAAATGTGGTCTAAAATCTTTGAAATGTACTTATTAGAAGATCTATGCCTGACAAAACTAATTATTTTGCACCATGTTTGTTTTATTAACTTTTAAAAATGGGACTAGTTTAGCGTTTTAAAACCTGTATTCCACCATCTTGAAATCACGTGATTGAAGACGTCACACGGTCTGTAAACAGCCCATTGTTTTCTATTGGAGTGAAGCATTCAGCCTCCATTTTAGATAATTTATCAGCTTTTTTGGTCAAAATGAAAAAAGACTGTTGAAGGACTTCTATCTTCATGGTTTGTGTCTTCAACAGTCCATGATTACTCGCTAACTTCAGCCACCAGAGCGTCCGCTGCGCACTGTTTAAGGGAGAGTAAAGGCCCTTTAGGAGAGCTTCTTTTCTCTGCTTCATTGTCTACTACCAAATTAAAGAGTTGGAACTTTCGCCCCCCCCGCGGTCATTGATTATTTTTTGGGTCACAACAATTTTTATCCTCTTTTGGTAAACCAAAGAGGTTTACATTGATATCTTTCCATTTTCCTGATTATTTAGAGCAACAAAAAGCAGCACAAATTGTCATTTTGACCAATAAAGCTGCTAAATGAGCTAAAAAAAGAAACAGGCTGAATGGGTCACTTCAATAGAAAACAATGGAATGTTTACATGCAAATGGCGCCGTGTGACATCATGAATCATGTGATTTCAAGATGGTGGAACACAGGTTTTAAAACGGTAAAGTAGTCCCATTTTTAAAAGTTAATGAAACGAATATGGTGCAAAATAATGTGTTTTGTAAGGCATAGCTCTTCTAATAAGGGCATTTCAAATGTTTTGGCCACATTTGCAAAAACAGTGGAGGATCCTTTTAATGAGCAGACACACACACACACACACACACTGTTGACTTTATTGTAAAAGAAAATTCGCATAAGATTAGAATTCTGTGAAGCAGTTTTTTATGTTAAGCTTTTGTTTTCCTAGGTACGACGGCACAGGGGCTGACCAAAGTGGAAACTATTCAAGTGAAAGGTAAACTTGTGCATCCTTCAAAATAAAAAAGTATCTGGCTCTTACTTTGAAATATACTACATTAAGGTATGAGTGTTTTTAATGCTTGAATTACATCAATGATTAATGTATTCATGTTTCCTGTCCCACAGTCAGAGCTGTGCTAAAGAAACGAGAGTACGGTGCTAAATACACTCAGAACAACTTTATCACTGCTGTCAGAGCCATGAATGAGTTCTGCCTCAAATCAAGGTAAAATAAATAATAATCAGTCATTATTTTCAAGTACTCTCAGTCAGTAATGAGTCATCAGTGCTGTAAGTGTTGTTGTATTGTGTCTCACACACTCCTGTGGAGGTAATAAATAGCCATGCTGTTGTGATTATTAGCTAATGTGGATCTCCCGCTCATAATTAGGCTGAAGAATCTAAACTCAAAAACTGTTCCTGCAGTGATTTAGAGCAGCTGAGGAAGATCAGAAGGCGGAGCCCCCATGATGACACCGAGGCATTCACCGTGTTCCTGCGGTCAGACGTGGAGGCCAAGTTAGTGTTAAATAAATACACCTACTTTGCAACGACACTGATTCAACACATACTCTACATATTTTTGTATAATCTCTCATGTTGATCGAGCCATTTTTCTCACTGTGTGACTTGTAGAGCACTGGATGTTTGGGGAAGCCCTGAAGCACTTGTTCGAGAAAGAAACCTCAGAAAAGAGGTTGAGCGAGAGTACCAAGAAAGTAGGTTTTTAATTGTTACTTATTGCACCAATATTTAGATTTTAAAATGTATTTTAGAAATCAGATATTTCACTCTGCTGCTAATAATTTAAAACTGTTAAAGATGAAAAAATTTTATCAGATGAAGACAAAGGCTGTGTTCGAAATGTCATATTAACGTTCTACTCATACTAAGTATGAAGTCAAAATGAGTATGTAGTGCATTCATATTAGATAGTATGGAAAGAATCAGTACACGTATGTATCCTATATCGAGACATTTTTGAAGTATGCACAGTGGGCACACTAGTCATACTCAACCGTCCCATGATGCATTGCAACGGAACGTAAAATCATCCTGGATCCGACTTCAAGCTAAAAATCAAACGTTCCTGTTTCAAAATAAAAGCATCTCTTCTTGTCTTAAATATGGCTCTTGTTTTGAAGTTAACCAAAAGTTAATTCAGTAGCACAATTGTGGATCTCAAAAAATCTTCTAAATGTCGGCATGAAATGTGTTTTTTGCAAGTTTTATGGATCAAATGACCACATGTTGATATTTTACTTGCTCACTTTCTTGCTTAAAATGTTTTCAGAACTTTCAAAGGTGGCGAATCAACGGAGATATTTAGTCTCAGTGTGCTTCAGGTTTTTGTTATATGTTCGAAATTCATCTTGGGAAACTTGGAAGTATACTTCAGTGGGAATGGTCATCATACTAATAGTATACAGTAGACAGTATCCTGTATACTCATTGAGTGTGTTTTACATTATTACAACACAGCCAATGTGTAGGCCTAAAAAAAAATCAATAAATCAAAGATCATTTGCTCGAGAAAAAAAAAAAAAAGATGTAAAAGGTTGAAATTGCCGCTCGAAGGTTTGTTCTGATCTCCACTATGAACACTTTGTTTTTTGACATTGTTGGAAAAATCACGCACATTGCATTGTGGGATGTGGAGTCCCATAGACAGATGCATAGAATTGTTTTCATCACTGAATCCCTGTCCTCTTTGTCTGGAGAAGAAACCCAAGAAATCACAGTAAGAACGAAGTAAAAACACTCCTGTGCATCTGTCTACAGGGCTTCACATCCTACAATGCAACGCACCAAACTTTTCCAACAGCATCAAGAAGAGATTGTTCAGGGTGAAGATAAAAAAAACAGACTTTTGTGTGGCAGATCTTTGATTTATTGACTATGTGGCCTACACTATGGATTTATCTCACAAAAAAGTTTAATCTCAAGCAGCTTCAAACACTGGTACAAATTTGGTAAGTTGAAGCACATTGACAGCATGTGTTAATTTAGATAAATTAATGACTAGCCAAGTTTACACATCTCTCTGCACGTGTCAGTGTAAAATAGAAAACTTGTGCTTATTTATTTTTTAGTTTTCATCATAAATAATAATAATGTATTTGTTTCTCTTTCCTGCTGACATTTAGATATTTTTCGAAATCAGCAGCTGTTGAAGGAATACAAAGACTTTTGGGGAAACACAAAGGTGAGCTCATCAAATTCTGTGTTCTCAGGCCATTTGACTAAATCTCCCGATCAGATCTGGCTGTTTGCCTGAGGAGGAATAATGTACAGAGACCTCTGGTCCAATATTTTTAGTTTATTTGGCAGGAACCATATAGAGAAAACATTAAACAGAGTAAAGATGCTCTGGACGAAAGTATAGCGTTCTCTCCACTTTCTTACAATGTCTTACTCATATTTTGAGATCCTGCCAGCTTGTTGCTCTCTCAAAAATATTATTTGTGAAACTCTGGAGATAACATTAAGTGAAGAATATAAGGCCCGAGGTAAAGTATGGAGCAGAGATAATGATGCAATTCCAGGAGCCAGCAGGGACTTTATTGTTCAGTCTGCACTGGGACACGAGCTGAAAATAGCTGAAGTCCTCGCAAGATGTGCAGGAATGTGGGGTCAAAGTTAAAATCTGAGTGCAGGACACATTCAAAGTACATCTAACTCCGAGCTAGTCTGTTGCAGGATTTGATCAACTTAATTTCATACACCTGAAAAACCAGGACAAAAAGGCCCAATGGAAACTAAAGAAACAAATGACTTGCAATCTATTCATTTTTATTTTTGTTCCTTATCTTTAACAATAACTATTGAATAATATAAATATTGATACACGTTTACCCCAGCTTTGCTGTTTTGGGAAAATGTTTTGCTTTTTTGGGAACATTTTGAATTTTTTTCCATTTGACAATTACAACATTTCTAAATCGGAAACTGAAAACATGTCCCAAGCATAAAAAAATGACTTTTCTAAGTTAAAATACAAGCAAACTGCCGAGATTTTTTGCTTACTGGGCGAACCATTCTTTGACTACCTGTCGTCCATTAAAGGTCCTAGATCATGCTATTTTTCGCCCATCTTTATTTGTTCTAAGAACCCCAACAACATAGTTTTTGAGGATTATTTTCCCAAACTCTCTGGTTTTCTAGAGTTTTAGCCTCTGAAATGTAACTTTTGAGCAGTTCTAAAAACACGCTGTTTTGGCGCCAACTTATGCATAGTCGAGTAAGCGTGTCTGTAGACGCTGACTTCATGCCTCGCTCTTGCAAGGCCGATCAGTGATCACTAAAGCCATTTTCTTTTTGCTATCCACACAATGTTAATATTGTTTTCAGCCAAAAACAGCACATTACAGTAAAACACATGGCTATTTAAGCGGCTGTTGTGATTGTGAGTTTGTCTCAGCACTTCAGGCTGTGTGTTTATCACAGCAGCAGTGAAGTGATTCAGCTGCTTCAAACTGCTTAGTCACTTTATTCTCCTCCTTATCTCTATTAACTACAGGAATAGTGCATTTAAGGTGATAATCATTTGTTTTGTAAAACTGCTGCGTTGCATTGTGTCACAAACACGTCAGATCAAGTCAAAGGCGATACGAGGTGATGTAACGGATACTAAAAATGGAACCGCTCCCTTGGTTCTACACTGTTGCTTCACCACTGCTCCTCAGGGAGGGGTTAAATGCAGAGAACACATTTTGTGTATGTAGCTCGCATGCCTTTAGCATTGAGAGAGTGGCTGTGTATGTTCACTGTGGAGGCACTTCCTGGAGTGGGCGGGTCAGACTTTTGTGATGTCACAAAAGTTTGACCGCTTGTTTTTCAGAAGAGGGCAGAGCAGCAGTTCAGAGCAGGATTGGTGAGGATTGCTCAGAGGAAGGAAGGACACCCAATAATACTTTGGGGGTGTTTTTGATAAGGAATTTACAACCCAGTGCATGATTTATTTATTTAATCCTTTTCTCTGCTTTTTCTTAAAGCCTCGATCATCAGGCAAGAGGACACCATTTCTCCAGGGACCAGGAAAGGTGGTCATGGTCGCTATTTGCATGTAAGTTTTACAATCGTGTTCTGTTCTTTCTGCCAACGCTGACTTCACTAATAATAACAATAATAACCACAGGAGCTCGAGACAACAGGATGTTTGTCACAACACGTTCACTAATTTTAATAGGAATATTACATCATTGGAAGTAGGAAACCAGAAAAATGGATGCAAAATGTGGAATACAGACAGATTTTCATGCTTTCAGATGAGTAAGATGACCTGTACTGTTTGACTCGATAAAGGGGTCAAATTGCTGGTCAACTTTGAGTCACATGCTGCTACTATGCAGTGTCATCAATTATCATGATTGTGTTAGAGAGCATGTGCTTTCATTTGAAGAACAGAAAGTATGAGGATGCATCAGATTTATTTATTAAAAGTATCCTTAAATCATTGACTTTACTAACTTCATTGTTCTTAAATTGAACTGATTTGACTTGAATAACCAAAAAGCTTTGACTGGTTTGTTTTGATGCCAGTGTTTTCCTGCCTGTAAATCCCAGTCTGTGCTTTATAAAGCTATGGTTAGAATTCATGTGTATTTCACTAATGTTATTTCTTACATTTGTCTGAAGCAATGGCCTGAATTTCATCTTCAAGCTCCTAGCTTGGGTCTACACGGGATCGGCAAGCATGTTCTCAGAAGCCATTCACTCATTGGCCGACACATGTAACCAGGCTCTGCTCGCACTGGGAATCAGCCAATCGGTGCGCAACCCTGATGCTGGTCACCCGTAAGCAAAACAACTTAGTAAACCTAAAGCAAAGCACTGCAGGAAGTTGTATGTGGCCCCCAAAGTAAATGCACAAAATGATATTAAAATACATAAAACAACAGCAAGAATACACTAAAATATACTAAAAAGTTACATTAGAAAAACATAGAAAATACTCCAGAAACACACAAAACTACTGCAAAAATTAAGAAAACGACAACAGAAATACACAAAATTACAGAAAATGACATCAAACGGAACATACACAAAAAGACAAGAAAAACACCAAATAAATGACTCTGCAAACCCACGAATCTGCAAACAAACTAAACGACAACAGAAACACACAAGAAAGCAAAATGACAACACAAATCCACAATAGAACTCCAAAAGAGATATATTTTACAGGAAATATACACAAAAGGACAACAGAAATGCACATATAAAACAAACATACACAGAATGACAGAAAAAGCACACAAAATAACTGTAAAAACCCATTGTTCTTTCCTGTGTTAATGCTCAGATTGGTCATTATTCTGAATGTTGACATGAATGTACATACAAACAAACACTATTTTGTGGCGCCTGCTCTGATAAAACTTGTCCACCTCTGCTCTACAGTAATATTTATGAATTTTACCACAGTCAGATTTCTTACAGCTCAACATTGGAAATTATAGGTCCAGCTTTGACAAAATGATGCAAAGTAGATCTTGGAAACTTATTTAAATTATCTGTCTTGATTTCAAACCAGGTGGAAGTTAAGTTTCTTTTCTAAATCTGTTTATTTTTAATTATTTAAAAAATGGTATGGTTAAAAAAACAACTCACTAAATCATATGAAATCATTCAGTACCATTTTTTTAAAGGCTTGTGACATGATTTGAAAGCTCTCTTAAATGTAGACTTTCTGTGCGATCCCCAAAAGAAATGTCTGACAACTTAAATCTTCATCAATCTACATCGTAGCAAATCCTGCAGCTCGTTTCTTTTTTTTCCACAGGTATGGTTTCTCAAACATGCGCTACATCGCCTCCCTCATCAGCGGTGTGGGCATCTTCATGATGGGAGCAGGTCTCTCCTGGTATCATGGTGTAATGGGGCTGCTGCATCCACAGCCAATTGAATCCTTGTTATGGGTGAGACAGAGTGACACTTAGCAGCTTCTGTTAGTTTCTGAGTGTGTGTAATGGATAGAATGTTTTCAACATGTCCCATAATCTGTGCATTGTAGGCTTACTGTATTCTGGCAGGCTCTCTGGTGTCAGAAGGAGGTGAGTCATGACCCAAAGCCTTCAATGATGTGTCTCAGCAGTTGGTTTCTCCAAGATTTATTTTGGTTTTTTTCCTTTTTAGCAACTTTACTTGTTGCCATCAATGAGATTAAGAAGAGCGCCAAACAGCACGGACTCACATTCTATGAATATGGTACGTGCTCTAAAATCTACCTGGGACTGTTTCTTAAGGGGAGCCAATAGGATTCCTTTAGAGCTTCACAAGACTGTTTTAATGGATTGTGCATGAAAATGTTTTGGCTAAAGAGAGATGTCATCAGTATTATTGGAGATGATAAAACCAGGTCATCTGGCATCAACACACTTACTCCAAAAGTGAAGAGATTTGCAAAGAAGCAAATGTGAAGGTGTGGAGTTTGTCAATCTGTTGTTAAAATGCAAATTACTGTTGCTTACCCTCAGCCTTTCTGCCCGGGGTGACTCTGTGTTCATTTAACCGTCCTGTTATCCTTGGGGTCAATTTGACCCCGTTCAATGTTTATCATTGAAAAGATAATTGTTGACTTTATTTTTTGGGGGTTCTTCCTATGTCATGACTTTTCCTAATTTTCTGGTTACAATTGATTAAATTAAGCATAGAATTATCATGATAATATTTTTTCAATTTTCTAAACGCATATTATATGCATTGGTGTTCCTCTGAGGTCAATACCTTACATCCTGTGCGTAGTGCAATCTACACACGCTCTCTCTCTCTTTGAAAATGTCCTCTATGAAAAGGTTTATTCTCAATGAGGCTTTGGAACAGCTCTTTCACAGTGAAAGTGATGTAGAGTAGAGTGTGTCTGAGACAGAGAACTTTATAGTGAATAACCCCAAATATGTTACAAAAAAGGAGATAAAAATAAGTAACTAAAGTAAATAAATGTGTTTATGAGAGGAAATGGGGGTCAACAACATCAACAAATATGGTCCATTCTGTAAGAAGCATGAATGAGCACCCGAAAATTAAGAGATTTGGAAGAAAAATATTTCAAGATCAAAATAATTTCAATTTAAAGTTTTTCCTGATGGTGGCGCTAGAAAACAGGTCAAGGTTTAATTATCAAGGGTTTTTTTCATGGATTCAAGAAATAAACAAAGTGCCTGACACAAAAAATTGGGCAACAATTTTCTAAAAATGATTTTCTGGAGGCAAAAATACCTGGGGTAGGATTGACCTCAAGGGTAAAAATGTGTTAGTAATATTTGAGTAATAATTTAAAATAAAGGTTGATTGTCTGTGTGTGATTGTCTTTGATTAAACTTGATATCAGCTTAGGTTGTTGGTTGAAATCCACAGTGTTAATATTGTCCTGTGTTGTTGTATGTAGTGATGCAAAGTCGGGACCCCAGCACTAATGTGGTGCTGCTGGAGGATGCTGCTGCTGTATTGGGAGTCACATTAGCTGCAGGCTGCATGGGCCTCACCTCCCTCACAGGTGAACAAACACCATCCATGTAGCTCTGCCACACCTTAGGCTTTACGATCCTTCAACTGTTGGATTCCTGTTGCGTTTTTAATGTGGGTGTGGACAGCTGATGATCGTGTGCTGCTTGTTACAGGAAACCCACTGTATGACAGTCTGGGTTCTTTGGGTGTAGGGACGCTGCTCGGCGCCGTCTCAGCGTTCCTCATCTACACCAACACAGAGGCTCTACTGGGACGATCTATACAGCCTGAACGCGTTCAGAAGCTCACCGAGTTTTTGGAGAATGATCCGGCTGTGAGGTCAGAGAACCTCTCACACACATTCTCGCTCAAAGATGACAAAGATTCTCCTGATAAAGTCCAGTTTAGCTTTAGATAGTTAGCCTGATCATTGCTAGCATTGTTCAATGGGGTTGAGATTTATTATCTGGCAAATATTTTGAGATTTTGTTCTTAAAGCATTAATAACTCTAAAACAATTCTTTGGACAGGATGTATTGTGTTATCAGTGAGTGTTTTGTTGACAGAGAAAAAAGCACTTACTTGGTGTTGTCCAGGGGTGTCGAATTCATTTTAGTTCAGGGGCCAAATACGGAGCAGTTTATCTTAAGTGGTCCGCAGATTTTAGGTGGTAAAATTAGTAATTTAGTCATTATTGTGCTAGTTTGCACTTTCATGTCTAAATTAATAATAAAATATGTACATCACTGACAATATCAAAGCAATAACTGACAGATGACAGTCCCTGCAGGATCTTAACTTTCAATTTATTTTATTTTGTGAGCAATTTTTATGTTACTTGGGAAAAATTCTCTGGAATAATTTGAAGAAATTAGAGAAAATGGAGAAGTGTTTTCAACAATCTGAGATTAAAAATGACTCCCATCATGTGGTATAGGCGTGGGGAAATGTTAGCCCTGCTAATATTGTGGAGTTACATTGAATTTGTGCATTATTTTGGAGATATCTACAACTGAATTAGTTGGTAATTTACACAATGACTCATGTTTTCTCTGTCATTTCAACTTTCTCTTGCGGGCCGAATTGGATGCTTTAAAGGGCCAGATTTAGGCCCTGGGCCTTGTTTTTGACATGTGTGGTGTTGTATTGTTTGTGCACTTACCACTTTCCTTAGCTTTGTTTGTTATGTTGTTTTTAAATTCCACTTAACATTTTGGAACACACCGAAGTTTGTTTTACTGTCTTAATGACATGATGTCAGTCATTTAGAAACATATTGACACACTGATTTATTTTAGATCAATTTGTCATGTACAACAAAATATTGACAGATTTGTTTACATGAGCCTCTTTTAACTGGATGTTATTCTTTAAATATTAAATGGGAATTCAGTTTTTTGTTGCCTGCCAATAAATAATGTTTTTTTGTTGATGGAGTTTGGATTTCCTGTTTGCATGTGGGACATCTCTAAAAAAGCTTTTAATTGCCTACAGGGCCGTCCACGATGTGAAGGCCACTGATCTGGGACTGAGTAAAGTGCGTTTTAAAGCTGAGGTGGACTTTGACGGCCGAGTGGTGACTCGGTCTTATCTTGAAAAACAAGACATTGACCAAATCCTCAACGTAAGTATTTAGTTTGTTGAGCGTCCATTAGCACCGTCCATCTACAGTGATTACAGTTAGTCGTAAGGCAGCAGAATACACAGTGTATAGAATAAAAATAGGTAATAATTGCTCAGCACGAACCTCATGAACCTTTATTCCATCCTATGATGGATAATAAAACAAGCTAGCACATCTTGCTCTTCTTTTATTAACTAACAATTTACATGTTTTCCAGCAATTGTTAATTTTTTTAGAAGATATGTTTTTGTACAAATATTGTGTACTCAATATAAGGCAGGTAGTCGTAACGTTACTGTTGTTGTAAGTGATTGTGTATGTATGTGTGCATTATAATAATAACTACAAACATTTGCATTGCAACGACAATGCAAGTGGGAATGCGAAAAATAATTGCCAACTCCTTTGACTGTGTGTTTATTGTCAATGAACACAAGTTTGTACACATTACCAAAAGCTTTAATATTTGTAGACAGTACTCACAGGGAATTAACAGTTATACAGAAATTGTGCAGGGCAAGATCCAAACCAGGTTCCTCTTGATGATTGCTCAAAGGAAGGTAGAAGCAGGCTGTGATCACACTGAGCTAAAGCTTCCCATAGGAGTCTGAGGGTAAAAGTCCCACTTGTTGAAGCAAAGCAAGGGGTGAATGCTAAGCATTCACACTAAAAGTGACATAAGAAAGAGGAAGATTGCAGCAACATTTCAAGATAAAAAATTGTGGCTGTAGCTGCATGATTAAAGCTTTAACAGCAGTTTTTCTCAAAGTTCATAAGCAGCAGCTATTACACTCTAGCAGACCTAATCAAGCACTCTAAGGCTTGCAAAAGCAGCCTTATTTGGATAAAACCTTAAATTATATTAAAAGTAAAAGAGTTATCATTTTATAATTTAGATATCATTGTCACTAAGCAGCAGGACATTTTGAATGGTGTAAACTGGTTAAGATTTGCATGCAGCATGACAAACAGTGTTGCTTTGAAAATTTTTATACATTTATTTTTAGTTTACAATGTACATAGATTTGTAGATTAGAAGGTGGACAATATTTTGGTACTAAGATTCTGTCTTTAAGTTTAAAATTGACAGAGATGGAGCAGTTTACAGTAAAAGCAGAAAACCTAATATTACAATAAAAGTGAAAGTGCAGTTCAGTGATGGCTGTTTCTCTTTGCAGGACATTCAGCAGGTGAAGACCCCTGAAGACCTGGAGAACTTCATGCTGAAACACGGAGAGAACATCATCGACACGCTCGGCGCAGAAGTGGATCGATTAGAGAAAGAGCTCAAGGTAGGAAGATATGAAGCCTTATTTTTATTTATTTATCTTAATGATCAGATTAACATTTGATGGCTAACATTTTGATATGTCTTTGTTTTTTAGCAACGGAACCCAGAGGTTCGTCACGTAGATTTGGAGATCCTATAGTATTCTTCTGTGTGAGACTTTGTGCTGTAGTAGGAGAGAAGACTCCACAACACACCTGGCTTTCAGATCAACTGTAACTAAACTGACATCAACGCTCAACTCTAACTGTATGATTGTTCAGTAAGAGAGACATGGGAAAACGTTTGGATGGAGGTGTTCACCTCCAAAACCATCCGTAGTTTCTCTTTCAACTGGTAACTAAAGACCGATGACGCCCCACAGATCAGCCTCTGGTTGTTTGCACAAACACATTCCTCCTCCGACTCACCCGGACTGGCCTGTTGGTGTTGAATGCAAGGATCAGAATTACCACCATGGCTTTAGTTTATCAGAGAACTACATGTTCAGAGATTTAATTCCCAACTGTTAGAATTTTATTTTATTTATGTAGATAATCAGTAACTAAAGAAGCTGTTGATTGAAGACGGGAGGAGATGAATAGATTTTATCGGTAATTTAACAATATACAAATAGCCATTTATAACTTTAAAACAAGAGTTAAAATGAAGCTTTTATAGAGCGTCAGTTTTTGTTAAAACTGTACGAGGGAGTTAAGCATCTGATATTGGAATAATCAGTGAGATAATCAACACTCTTCCTACACAGGTGTGGCATCTCCTCACATGCCACTAACACATTTCTCCCCTTGTGATGAATGATTGTATGGCTCCAGTCTGCCCAAACAAAGGCTGGATCTGCCGCACATTTCAGCAAGATTGAGCTCCACCAATGGTTGTAAACATCAAACAATGTTTGAAGGCAACTCTAATCTGTTTTCAGATTATTATTATTATTATTCTGTAAAGCAGGGTATTCATAATCTGCACATACACATGGCTGTAGTGTGTGTCCTGCATCCCGGTCAGAGTAACTATTTGCTGTGGAAAGGAAGATTGATAATTTTTGAAGTTGTTCGTTGACATTTGGTTAAAATGTTTTTGCCACTTGAGAAGGACTTGGATTCAATTTAGGATAATTTATTAAATTATTTAGTTTTCCTTTCTTAATGTGTATGTGGTTGTTATTTTTTGGTGTGAACGTTTAATGACTGACTTATAATTTTCTGTCTGTTAAATGTTGGTTGTTTATCTATCCATGAGATCTGTGTGAAGAAGACTTCCTAAAGTCTTGTTCATGTCCTTATGTGGAAAAACAAAGTATATGTTAAGGTTTCATTTATTCAAATAATTATTTTCAGGAAAATTACTTTGAAATGTACTTTGATCTCCTGACACGTTTTGACTGCAAATGTCAGTCTTCCTTGGAGGCATCAAAGCAATCAGTAGATGCTTTGATGCTTTCCTTAGTGATACATCAAAGCAATCAGTAAATGCCTCTGAGGGAGACTGGCAGGTGAAACATGTCAGGAGATCAAAGCACTTCATTTTTGTGACAAATAACCTAAACAAAAGCTGGTGTTTGTTCATGTTAAAGGTGAAGGTGAACTTCTTTGGTGCCTGTAGGTACAGTAGATTCCATTTGCAGTAAAGTGACTTTGCTTCATCTGTGAAGTGACAAAAACATTTAAACTTAACATGTCAAAAAGTGCCAACTGTGGTCAATAGAGAAATAAATCCTCCATTAGTGAGAATATGAATTTAAAGAAAGACTAAGAGAAAAACCCCATTAAAACTGATCTTAAGAAATAATAAGATTGAAGCTCAATACATTTGTTAAATTATATATTTACAAAAACTAAAAACCTATATAATCTGTAAGGGAAAAACACATAAATGAGTCATAATAGATTTAATTGATAAAATATTTATAATGACCCACATTGCCTAGTATGAATGTAATGTGTGAGTGAGTGTTGGTGGTCAGAGAAAGGCAGCCTCGCTTCTGTAGGTCTTCCCAAGGGCAACTGTGGCTACAATAGTAGCTTACCACCACTAAGCGTGGAGTGAAAAAATAATTCCTTAATTCTGTAAAGCGCTTTGAGTTTCTATGATAAAGCGTTATATAAAATCCAATGTATTATTAATAAATGTATTAAATGTAATATTTAAATATAGAGCTTTTTTTATTTAAGCAAACAACAGAATTATGTGGTTTTATGTATTGATTAGTATGTTCTGGCTCTTGGGGCCAGATTTGGCCCATGGGCTTTTAGTTTAACGTACTCTAGCCTCTTTTTTAATTCATATTACTGATACTTTTTTTTTTGGTACCTGTAGGTAGATTCCATTTGCAGTTAAAAAAAATAAATAAACATTTCCACCTAATGGGACAAAAGATGGTGACTGTGCTCAGTAGAGAAAAAAAATCCCAGGAGAATATTTATTTTAAAAACAACTAAGAGAAAGAAACTCCATTAAAACTGGACATTGGATAAAATAAAAGATTAAAGCCCAATACATTTGTTTAATTACATATATTAAAAAAAACTACTAAATAATCAGTAGGAAAAAAATCGTTAGATTAAAAAACGCACTACAAAATGATATAAAAAAAAAAAAAAGGGTAAAACGTTATATGTAGTGTAAATGTATTATTAATTATAATCTGTAATATTTTTATTTAAATATTCTATTATCTGATTAGCTAAAGTGCAGAGTTTTTATTTATGTAAACTACAGAATAATGTTGTTTAGTATGTTCCAGATGGGACCTTCTTCGGTCCAGATTTGGCCCGCAGACCTTGAGTTTAACACATGTGCTCGAGCCTGTTTCGTTGAGATCTGAGTTGTGTTTCAGGCTCTGGTGATGGCCTGGAATGTAAACCTTTAAAAATGGGGTGATGCCGTTGAAGGAATGAGAGAGAAGAAGAAGAGTGTGGGAGGGGGCTCCATGTAGCCTTCCCGCTGACGTCAATAACAACAGTCATTTCCAGGCAGGCTGCTGCGCATTGACCGACAAAACATTACGCACAGCACCGCGGCCGGACACCTCTCCGCTGAAACCTCCCCGGGACACGGCGGACTGTCTCTGCTCTGCTCGCAGGTTTTTAAACCATTTGCTGTTGTTTCCCAGTCTTTGTCATGTCTCTCCATACCATCCCCAGTACCATCCCCAGTCTGATGTCAGTGGCCACCATCCTGTGTGTCCTCTCGTCTCTTCACATTAGGAGGTGCTTGCTTGTTTCCACCACACGTACAAACCACAGCAATCACCGTAGAATCACATCTTGGGGCGCTCAAAATGCTGTGCGTAAAAGTGCGAATTTACGCACACTTTTACGCGTTCATTTGCGATCATGTTTTCTGGGGTTTTTTTATTTATTTTTTATCATTATTTATTGTAAAGCCGTTTTCCTTTCATTCTCGATGCCTCTTTGATTTTCGTTGTATTTTTTCGTGTCCAAAAGGGGGCGCTGTGATCCATCTAAACCCCGTGGCCCCCCCTGCGTCACTCCCCATCGCACTTCTTGAATAAAAGAAACCCGAATTTGTGCAGCAATGTATTGTCCGTCCTCATTTTGACGAATGGCGTGGTTTGCGTTCTTTCCTTCTCAGGTTCAGCAGTAACAGTCTTCATGGCAGATGATCACCATCATCTTCCTCCTCCTCCTCCTCCTCCTCCTCCTCACCACATCTCCGTCCATGCTCTACGCTTTTAGCCTCTTTACAGTGCTGCCTTGTCTAATGGTGTTCAAGCAGCATTGTACAGGGCTATGACAGCATAGAGAGCTGTGCTGCAGATCACTGACCCCAGCGGAGGAACCGACAGAGGATGACATCACCACCACCATCACCACCATCACCACCTCTCCAGAGGTGCAGGTGATGTGATGTGTCCTGGACTTTGTCAGCAGAGCTGGGGAGCTCCGTGCAAACCTGCATTGTAGCCTCTTCCATTCTGCATTTCTGCACTTGTTCTCACCACCACCACCACCAGTCTTTATGAATGAACTAAAGTGTATTTTTGGTTATGAAACATCATTTTTAAAAACATGTGTGAACAGATGGCAAATATGATAGGAATAAAAAAAGTGAACTTTTTTTTTTTTTTGCATTTTGTAGATTTTTCCTCAATACGAAAACGGATTAGGGCCAATTTGATTGGAAGAAATCATTTGGGTCGAATTGAGATTAAAGTCAAAATGTCTAGAATGAAGTTGAAATGTCGAGATTAAAGTAGAAATTTCGAGAATAAAATTGAAATATACTGTCAAAATAAAAGTAAAAAACAACAAAAAAAAAAAACAAGATTTAAGGTTATTTTTGAAATTTCAACTTAATTTGCCGCTTAATTTTACGCTTCTCACTTTTTGCTCTGACTTACTGTACCTCACCACCTCATATTTAATACCATTTTAAATTCTAAAAATCAAATAATACCCGGGTTTGAAATTTTGAGAAGAAGCAACTTTCTGTCTGATAGACAAATAGATCTATACAAGTTAGAAACAAAGAAGCGTTAAGTCGAACAGACCTGACAGTCAACAAATACACAAGCACGCAACAACAAAAACCTTCAACTGCTTTTTTCTGTTCATTAATTTTTCTCCATCATTGTCATTATTTATAATAAATATCCACTGATTGACAGATGCCTCTAAAGGAAGTTTTCTGTCCATCCATCATGTTTGTTTTTAGGAAAGAATTGAGCAAGTTTGTCCAACCTTCTTTCTCTGACTGACAGTTTAACGACTCACTTTTGTTTTTGTGCCTAAATTTAAATAAATGATTGACTTTAGGCTGAATTAATGCTGTCATTGATAATTGATGATTTATCAGTTTTATGGTCTTTAAGTAGCATTTAAAAGGAAAAAAAAACACCTGACAGAGTAGAAGCTTGTGAGTGAACATATCTGGATGAAAATGTTACGTATATATGTTTATGTTTAAAGTGTATATATATATATATATATATATATATATATATATATATATATATATACAATATTTTTTAAAACATAAATCTACATCTTTTCATGTGCAACATGCATTTGACAGTATGCCTGTCAAAAGAAAAACAATCTTTCAAAGTAAAAGACAAGTCCAACATGAGAGACATTTATATTTGACTGGCTTTCCGCGACCCACTTTTTGGTCCCAACCCACCAGTTGAGAATCGCTGCTCTAGCACATCCTATCCAGCCTTTGAACGGATCCAACTCTCCGAGAAAAAAAAATAAACATTTATTAGTAATCGTTGGTGAAAAGGCTACGCGACTACGCACAAAATGAAAAATCAGCAACTAATGGTAAAAACCAAACAAACATGTATCAATATGTCCCGTACAGACAGGGGATTTATGTATTGGCGAGAATTGTTTGACCAATTTCAAGCAATGACTTGTATGAAATTTTAGGCACCATTTATGACACTGATCTAGAAATTTCCAAAATATTCAGATATAATACAACCATTAAGGGTGTCCTGAGCCCATATTGATATCGGTCAAATATTAGCACAAAAAAATAGTATCAGATTCTATCACGTGCATCTAAAATCTCTGATATATTATTTTAGATTTTCTTAATTGGATTTATTTAGGTTTTAATTCATTTTCTTATTTAATTGTAGAATATTCTTATTTCTAATGTTAAAAAATGTATGTAACCCATAATGTATGGGTTACTTTTTGAAAGTTTCTATTCGTAGGGTTGCCGAATGGGCAACCCCCGGTTCTATTGGTACGGTTACCGAAGTACAAATACGTGGCATCTTACAGTTAGGTCATAACCCAATATCACAATTTTTAGGGTCAGAGTTGGGTTAAGTTTAGGGTTAGGTTTAGCGTTAGGGTTAGGTTATAACCCAATAACACAATTTTTAGAGTTAGAGTTAGGCTTAGGTTTAGTCTTCGTCACATGACCTAAACTGGCCAATAGCTGACCTATCACGTGATCTAAACTGGCCAAAAAGGGGCGCTGCGGTCGGGTAGAATGACGATATATTGATACGGCAACCGTACGGATAGCCACTGCCTTAGTTTTTCTCATACCTGCTGTTGCTGACTATTGTTTGAGTAATATCACTTGATCACGCCTTTTCTAACATTCCACATTGCAAAATAAACACTAAAAATATGTATAATCAATATCTGTAGCAGTCATTAACCAAGAATGTTATATCGGTATCGTATCGGAAGTGAAAAATGTCAGGTTGTGTTTGGTTTTTTTTGCCTTTAGCCCTTGTAGGATGAGTGATTAGCTGCCTCATGTTTAGCACTCAGGTGTGGCTCGTTCCTAATCAAGCCTCCCTCACTATTTAGCGTAGAGTGTTGGACACAGAATGATTGTCTATGTTATCCTCCTCGTGAGCTGTGGTGTCAAAAGTAGTTTCGGGATGCCTCTAGCAACCACATTCCAGTGACTATAGTAAGTAAAAGTATAAAAATGACTTTCTTCAAGTGAACAAGTAAATTATTATTTGTGCCATAGTATATAGTCATCTTAAAGATGTAATTCTTTGTTTTAATCAGAGAGGTTAAAAGTGACCGGAAAAGGAAGTGAAATGGGATTTTAAAAACCACAGAAATTGGTCAAAAGGTGCAAAAAACACATGCAATAAGTGGTAAAAAGAGTTAAAAGTGTCACTGTTGGCTTAAAAGAGTCTCAGAAATAAGGTTTGGGGTAATGCAATGTAAAAAGTACCAGCAATCAGTTTAAACTGGCAGATAATGGACATGACGAGTTGTGAATGTGATTAAATTGGCCACTTTAAGCATGAATGATGGCGAAAAGAGATTAAAAGTGACAATAAATGGGTCAACTTATGGTACATTAGGTGGGAAAGGTGGTAAAAGGTTTACAAGTGCTGAAAATGTCTTGAAAGTGGAAAAGAATGTTTAGAAAAGGCATTGTATTTTATGAAGTGGCCGAAATGGGAGTAATGTAGTAAAATGCAATAAAAGGAGCAAAACTATGGCAAGAAAAAGTAATGAAAATATGTTAAAATATGGCAAGTATGGTGGAGTGACATTAAAGGTAAAAATAAGCAAAAATAGGCTCAAATTGTGAAAAAAAAACAAAAAAAAAAACATTCTTAGTTTTTTGAAAGCAAATTGACCCCCCTTCCCAGTGTCTGAAACCCTATCAAAATAAGAGTTTCCTTCTGCAAACTGAACCCAGGACTTTCTCTCTCTCTCTCTCTCCAGAGTATCTGTTGTCCTTAACTCGGTCTAATGTGGGATTAGTAAAGACTAAAGAGAACAATGTGACCAAAGGCGCCTCCTCACTAATTCAATAACAAGCTTAGCTTCACCACAGGAGAAAATATTCCAGACTTGTTTACACCTAAAGAAAACCACCCATCGAGGTTATATTTAGCAAAAAAAAGATGACCAACACTTATTTATATGAAATGATGAGGCGATCCACTCTGAAATAACCAAATTGAAAGATTTTTTTTTTTTTTATTATTACAAATGGTTTTCTTAGTTCTACCGATGGCTGCTGCTGGGTTTCACTGGTGTATGTTGTGGTTATTCTGCACCGTGGTGGAGAGAAGAAGCCATGTTTTGGTTCAGGCACTTGGACTTCTTCCTCACTGGCTGCAGCTCGCACAGGCCTGCAGGCCGTTCTCGTTGCAGGAAGTGCACTTGAGGGCTTTGAAGGAATCCGTGAAGCAGTTGCGAAACACGGACATCTTACTGCCATGGCACGTTGGGCACGGGATGAAGGCAAAGCCCCCACAGCTCTGGCACGTTTGGGGGTGCTGTACTCTCTGGAAAAAAAGGATAATTTATCATCATTTATCTATTTTTTTTTTTTTACCAATTGTTTCATGATTATTCAGTAGGTACTGTACATTTTTAGTTTTATCAGATAAATACATTTTGAGATATGGCCAAAAAAGGTTTCAGGGTTTTAGTTTATTTGTACAAAATACAAAAATTATGGAAAAGGTGGTGAAATGGGATTTTAAGAACCACAGAAATTGGTTAAAAGGTGCAAATTAGAGTGGCCGAAAACGTACAGAAAAAGGTTTAAAAGGGTCAATATTGGCTTAAAAGTGGCAGAAATGTGGGAGGGGTGGTACAGTAATTTAAAAAGTACCAACAATCAGTTTAAACTGGCATTTAATGGGCATGACAAATCGTGAATGTGGTTAAATTGACAAAAAAAAAAAAGCATGAATTATGGTGAAAAGAGGATAAAAGTGACAATAATGGGTCAACATATGAAACATTAGGTGGGAAAGGTGGTGGAAAGGGTTTATAAGTACCTAAAAGTGATGAAAGTTGGTCAAAACACGGTATGTTTGGTGTAGTTGCAGAAAAAGGTTAAAAATAAGCAAAATTGGGTTAAAATTTTTCAAAACATATTAGTTTCTTGAAGGTATCTGGAATTATACCACATGGGAAACTGAAATTTAGTATAGTAACCCAGCTCCACCTACTCTCTCAGAATATATAGAATAAATAAAAGATCTGCTATACATCCTATCTGGTGGTGGACATGCTAGCTCCTCAAAATTGGATGAGTTTGTTGGGGTTTGAGCGTGTCCATGTTTGGTCCTTCAGGAAACAACTTTGCATATGTCTCAGCTCCCTGTAATTTAGTCAGCTTTGAGCTATGTACATAGACTGTTCACATCACTAATGATTAGTCACATATATCTATTGGTTGTTGGGCGACAATGTCTGGAAATCCGAAAAAGGACTTTTTACTTTTTTCATTGGCTCATAACTGCATGTGGGGATGTAAAATTTGTTGACATGACATGGAATGACCCATATATAAACTTTGTGTCAGGACTTATGTTTTTTTAATTTGCTTATTTTGAAAATTCTCCTAATTAAAATTCTAGTTGCTGCATTATCAAAGATTAATGCACAAATAAAGCCATGTAAATCTGACTGAATAATGAAACAGATTCAGATTTCTTTGAAAACACCAAACAGATTTCACCGCTACCTCTGTGCTCATAAATGCATATACTGCTGTGCTGCTGATAACAAGTTATAGACCGATTTAGCATGTGCATGACCTTTTAGAGCAGCGTGCATTTTAAACAGCCTGCAGTAACTGGTTTGCATGATTTTTAAATGTCACCGTGCAGCTTTGTACAGTGGGTTTCATGTTGGGAGATGAGCTGATCCGCTGATTTCAGCATTTCCTTTGAAATGTTGATGTTTCCGTCTGAAACTAAAGTACTTTGGACACAGTGTGCCGTGCTAGTGTGTTGAAAACAAATGGAGTTCGCAGCAGAATCCATAACAACTTCTTTATTATTAATGACGGCCTATTGACGTACAGGCAATTTATTTTACATCCTACTGTTCAGATGGTTTATTGATGACAGGAACTGAGTGCTCGGTTTACTGTGAATGCCTTGAAGGTAACACAAACGCATCATTTGTAATTGTTACCATATTATAAAAGTCATTAGGCCAATAATGGCCATTCAGTCATTTATTTTTTCTGATCACCAATTGATTAGATTTCTTTGGTGCACCCTAAAAAAAAAATCCACAGACCTCAATTTTTGTCAGAAGATCTTGGAGTTCTCCAGACTCATTCATGCCAAGTATTTTCTCAGCGCCCTGTGAAGAAAATTCAACATCAATGTTCATTTTATTGACAAAAAAATGTCGTCATAGTTTTTGTCAACTATAACTGTAACTAAACTACGACTACTTGAAAAAAAAAAAAAAAACAAACGAGAATGAAAACTAAATTAAAATGTAGTTATTTTTGTCGACAAACTAAACTATAATGCTCAGATGGAACAAAATCCAATCCCAACTAAACATGTTCATTTTGATTTAGTTTTAGTCGTAGTCTTTTAAGTAAAATGCAACTTAGTTTTAGTGAACATTTAGACATTAGGGGTTGCATTCCTAAAGATTCTTAGTGCAAAGAATTGTTCCTAGTGGCTAAATTCTAAGAAAGTTCTTAGAATCATGACGTGTTCTTAGAATTTCCTCTAAAAGTAGAGTTGATCCTAGTAAAGATTAGATATTCCTAAAGAATCTTGACTCCTAAGGTGAGATCTGTTAAGAGGACTTTTAAGCGGCTTAGGAGTTCCCCAAGCAGGCGACAAAATGGCGAACGGAAGAGGCAGGAGAGATATTCTCCGAACACTGGATGACAGTGAACTAATGAAACGCTACAGATTGGATCGTGCAGGAATCATGTTTGTGGTTGATGCACTTATTTCTCCAACCCAACTCATTTATGGACGTCGCAGGGTTCCCCGGTGTTGTGTAATCGATGGGACACATGTCTGAATAATTGCACTGTCAGAAGATGAAGCCGTCTTTGTGAACAGGAAGAGATTTCACAGCATCAATGTTCAACTTGTTAATGCTGACTATAAGGTTTTGGACATTGTTGCTAAATGGCCAGGCTCAACACGTGATGCCAGAATGTTCTCTGAGAGTGGCCTCAGACAGCTTTTTGAGGAACATCACAGTATGTGTCAGCCAACTGCCACTTGTTAGTGGACAGTGGCTACTCATGCAAACCATGGCTCCTATCCCCTTACCTCCAGCCGTGCCAAGAGCTGCAACTAAACTACAACAGATAACCCAAACAATATAGAATTACGCATGGAAATACAATGTGAGCAGCACGTTGGAGAATCCTGGTAGTTTGTTTGTTTCCGGCAAATAATGTACATTTTGATTGTCTGTATTAACCCAATAACCAATATTTAGGCATTTAAATAACTTTGCCAGCAGGTGTATGTAAGTAAGTGGTATATCGCTCACCTGTGAATGAACAGTCACGTTTGTGTGCGGCAATCTCCTCTTTTGCTTTTGAATGCAACACATACTGTACCACCGCTTCCCACAATCCCCACTTGTCCGTACAACCAGTGGAAAGGAGGCATTTATCTGTTGTGCTATAGTTTCCCATGCTTGCTTCTTGGCGTGTACTGTGACACTGGGGCCAAATGTGTCTCTCAAAACACTTTTATGCTCATTGAGCCAGAAGCAAACACTGTTCCTCTGTCCAGTTGGGTTTCCTTGTTCTTTTTCGTCTCCATTGCTGTTCACTGGTCTGTGGTAGATTTGAAAGCCAACCAACACTGCTTCTAATAGGCCGGTCAGCAATCAGACATCGATGTCTTTGAGCAAGAATGGCAATTCATATAAGCAAATAAATATAACTATCACTATTTGAATACTGTGCAAGTGGACCTAAGTTTTGACACATTTTGTAGGATCATTTTAAAGTATAGCTTACTATTCATTTAAGAGAATTTCTTTTATGTGAAATATTATTTACAGTCTTCATAAGATTAGATTCTATGATTAAGTTTATCAATTTGAGGGTCCATCCTTTGCCCATTATTATCACCAAAAGTATATTTTGTGATCAACTAATCACAGCTTTTGAAATGATGACTCATACCTTGCAACGGGGTTAACCACACCTCTTATCTTAGAAAAGAGTTTCTGTTCATTCCTTGCTCAGAGTTCTCTGAGAATCACTCCTAAGCCAAGACTCCTTGCTGGGAATGTTTAGGTTAAGTTAGGAGTAACTGAATACATGAGTCTACTCAGTTATAGTGTAGTTTTAGTCAACTAAATGACATTAAGATTTTAGTCGACTAAATCTGTTACATATAGTCGACTATGTGTGTCATTCTAAAGATTAAATTAGAATTGATCAACCTGATATGTGATGGTATTAATGTTTGTAAACACACACAGACAGATTTGATGTGATCAATGAGACCAAATGATCACGAATTCTGATTGGATTTAGTTTAAGTCTCATGTGACAAAATTATAGCTTAGTATTTACTAGTTGACAAAAATATAAATATATTTTGACAGTTTATCAACATGTGATTTTTAAAAAAAACTTATAGTCTAGTTATTGTCACTTTTAGTCGACAAAATTAACAATGCAACTACGGTAAGTTTCTTTTTTGGAGGGTATCCAATCAAAACTCCTTTTTTATGTAGAAGGCGGGACCATCCTTAATGCCATCCCATATCAGGTTGATAAATGGTAATTGACTCTTTAGAAAATGCATCAACTCTTATTGTTTTTGTTGACGATCTGTAACAGATTTAGTCGACTAAAATCCTAATATCATTCAGTTGACTAAAACTAGACTATAACTGAAATCGTTCTGATGACTAAGTTGCATTTTAGTCAAAAGACTACAACTGAAACTAAATGAAAATGTGCTTTCAAAATTAAAACCAGTGTCTGTTTCAACCACCATTAAAGCTAAAACACTCTACATACAGTACATCCCATAATGACAATGAGGTAAACACTTCTGACCCCAAGGTAGTGTCCATCGATGAACACGACTGGTAATGAAGGAGGTTCAACCACACGTCTGCACCGCTCCTCCAGCTCCTTCCCGTACTCGCTGTCCAGGGCGATGTTCTTCTCCACAAACTTGACCCGGTGGTTTTGGAAGATCTTCCTGACCAGTTCACAACGCTCAAAGGTGGTCCGCACCACTCGGAAACTGGTGGTGTAGATCACTATCCGCCCGAACTCCAGAGACAGCATCATCTGTTGAGAGGAGGAGAGTTGAACTAGAAACTACATTTACTCACATTCTGAGTGTATAAATACATCACAATATCTAAGGATACAGTCTGTGTCGGATAACAAATGCAATCAGATGGGAACGAAAAGGACATTACAAGCACTTCCAGACAGTCTTACATTCATCAGTTGGGACCAGAAGAAGAAGAAAATCAAGGCTGTGTTCGAAATGGCACACTACAAACTCAATTAGTTTATACTGTCTACTTTATACTATAATTATGGTTAGGATGACCGTTCCCACTCCCATTTCAAACCTACAACGACAAAAACCTGAAACACACTAAGGTTAAATATCTGCATTGATTCGCCACCTTTGAAAGTTTTGAAAACATTTTAAATGAGAAAGTGACCAAGTAGAATATCAACATCATAATAATGCATCAGTTTGATATAGCGCTTTATCATAGACACTCAAAGTCGCTTTACAGAATTAAGGCATTATTCTTTCACTCCACACTTAGTGGTGGTAAACTACTGTTGTAGCCACAGCTGCCCTGGGGCAGACTGACGGAAGCGAGGCTGCCATCGTGCGCCATCGGCCCCTCCGACCACCACCAACACTCACTCACACACTACATTCATACTAGGCAATGTAGGTGAAGTGCCTTGCCCAAGGGCACAATGACAGATCCCACTGGGTGACTGCCACCCCACTGTGTCAATCATGGATATGGACCCAGATCTAAAGAAACACTGGAAACAAAACTCAGACTGTGATTATTTTACGGAGACTGAATTAAATGTGGAAACCAAGAGTAAAAAAGGTCTGTCATTTATTCATTTCAATTGCTAGGTGGTGGGGTGATTAAGGATTACATTAAATTTAAATTCAAAGTGTTTATTGTCATATGTGCAGTTAGAAACACGTTTTCCTGTACAATGAAATTATTGCCTTGCTTATGAACTAAGATATAATAATGTGTTTATACAAGTTAAATCTAACAGTGGAAAATACAACACTGCCAAGAGAACTAACAACAGCTGGATTAACCTTGATGTAGAGACAAAACAAGCTGCAAACTTGTGTGTCCAAAAGAGACATTCCCGAGTGGTGACATTATGGATGAAAAGGGAAAAAACCTTCCAAACACCTTCGAAAGAGGAACTATTCTTGCACTGGAGGAATGCTAACAACGTCTGGCAGGGAACAAGGCCAACACGAACAACGATAGAGAGGAGGAGGAATAAAAATTAAAAAAGGCAACACTGACTACAGATGAGAATACACAAAAAAGGACTGTTCAGAACAACTCAAGAATGTTTGACCAGAGAGACATGTAAACCCATGTAAATTTGCGATGGTAAAACAGGGGACGGGACCCAGATAAGCAAACTGCTTCTCTCGTCTCTTTTTTCGGCATGTACAAAAAAAAAAAAAAAAAGTGAATGTGACCATGTCGGAAATAAACTGAATAAATAAATAAATAAAAGAAGATATGTGACTTTTAGCTTGAAGCTGCTCCCAGGACGATTTTACGTTCCACTTGCAATGCATCATGGGGCAGTTGAGTATGACTAGTGTGACCACTATGCATTCTTCAAAAATGTCCTGATATATATACATTTGGGTTTTTCTCGCTTACTCAATCTTTCCATACTATCTAATGTGAGCACACTACATACTCATTTTGATGAAAGAATTAGTACGTTGGTATGTTATTTCGAACAGAACCATCGACTGGGTTTATGAACACTCCTCCTGACTTATACCTCATCCTGTTCTGTACTTGGGTCTTCCACCACCACACCAACATTATTTATCCAACTGCTATTTTTTTGATAACTTTTTTCCCTTTCCAAAAAATAACATCCCGTAACAATATCGTCACACAGATCGATTACAGCACAGTCACATTTTCACAAATCACACACATACAGTTCTGAATCAAATCATGTAACCTGAGGGAACACGTGCAAACTCTTCATGACATCAGGGTTTCAGTATAAAGAGCACGAGTAGAGAGATGATGTATGAATGACTAATTGGTGACAAACATAGATGGACTATGGTTAATCTGGATACTCCTATCAACCTAAACTAGCGCGCATGTTTTTGGATGCTGGGAGGAGACGGGAACACCTTGAAGAAACTCACAGGGAGAACAAGCAAACTCGTCCCAGTTTGCAAGAAGAGTCACTAAAGCAGTGTTTTCAACCTTGGGGTTTTTTTAAATTAAAATGCAACACAATCATAAACAACTGTGTTCTATACTTTCACTTTCTCAAATCTGAGATGCCACAATTTGTCACTAATCCTCGCTACTCTGCATTTGTAAAAGTGTAACAAACGTGATCTAAAATGAATTATAGAAAGAAAAAGTCTTTGGGGTCACCCGAAAATTGTGATATCGAAATGGGGTCACAAACCAAAAAAGATTTGCAACCACTAAAGGAAGCTTAAATCCATCCAAGATGAGGAGCAAAAATACTAATGATGGGGATTCACACTTTTTTTTTTTTTTACACAGCATAAGGTTTGAATCGTGGATTTATAAATTGATCTACATGGTTTTCTTAGTTAAAAATATCAAAGGTCTTTGTGGTTTACTCCCTTTTTCCTTAAACTGTTTATCTCAGAATTGAAATGCATCAGCAGCTGGTTGAATAAAATTTGTTTCGCTTTTTAAGATGTCAGGCATGTTTAGTTGTCTTTCATGGAAACCAAATTTCGTCAACCTATTTCCGAACAAACGGTTTCACCTTGAGATGGATTCAAATTTTCACCTCAAAGGAAAGATAATCTCTTCTAATGGAGATGAGAAGCTTTATCTGGCTGTGATGCAGCGCTGTTAGCTCCTTGTACTTTACAACAATAGTCTCCCTAATGTGACCTTATGTGTCACCTTTGTATCAGCAAAAAAAAGGGCAGAGTTACTCTGCAATAAACAAACGCTGCATTGTCCGGATACACTAGAAAGTTCTGGGAATTCATTAACCTGATTAGTTTCTCCTGTAACACTAAACAAAATGCATCATTAATCTTTAATTGTTCTCTATCCTTGTGTTCTATTATAAGCTTTTGTCTGATTTGCACAGCTTCCCCTTCCTGTTACTGGAACCATTATGGGCTTCTATCTAAGCAACAGGCGAACCATTAACTGATTCGGTATGTCTGGTTTGACCCATGTCTGATGGACTTACACTGTCGGAGGTGGAGAGGTTTTCAAAGAGCGTCTGACCTGCGCTGACTTTGTGTTTGACCCCTCTGACTGTGCCGTTCTTACTCAGGATGTTGACCCTCTTGGTGGTGAACATCCAGTCTTTGGTGCCCCCGGCGTAGAGAAGCAGCTGGTCTGGTTCGCTCCAGCCATCGTCCAACTCAGTCCTCACGTATCCAAGCAGGTGCCCGTGGACTTCTCCACTGGTGGAGGGTGTACTGGCTCGCTCTGCGTCAGAGCTACTGGTGCAGTCTGAGTCCACAGAGTCTGAAGGCCCCTCATCCTTGAACATCTCCTTCAGAACCCGGCCACTGTTGCCCGAAGCCACGCGGAACCTCACGCGCTTCTGAGGCTTCTCCTCACCCAAAGTCAGCATGGTCTCCTCCATTAGAACCCCTCTGCCATGTTACATGGTCCCCCCTAAAGTTCAGTCCAGCTCCTCGTCTCTGTTTCTGAGATAGACAGACAGCTCAGACACACTGTTTTGTTTCCCATGGATTACTCCCAGGTTTAATCCTCACTTGTTTGAACAGATCTAAAAATGACTAGGAGCCTGTAAGCTGTCTTACAGTCACACTCGCACAGCCGCTGAATAATACATGTATCGCCACCATGGCAACCCAGCAAACGCATCGCAAGTAAAGTGATAGTTGCCTTTGAAATATTCATCACAGTTTCACACAACTTTCAACAAAGCTTTGGCGGAGATGACGTCATAATAATCAGTTATCAACATTCACAAACTTCTGCATCAGAATATTTTCCCAAAATACAAGTTCATCTAATGATAAGGAACACTAACATACACATGGACTAACAGTTGTTTTCCATTAGAGGTTTATTCTCTCTGATACTGGAATACTTGGCTTACAGATGAGGAATATGGCCAATTTTGATGGAGACAACAATTTTGGGCAAATCAAGAATAAATTCAAAAAGTTGAGAATACAGTTGAAATATAACATCGAGACTAAAGCTGAAAACTCTACAGCAAAGAATAACCCTGTTTCAATAACTTGCAAGAATATATACTATTAAAGATGTGTAATTCTGTTAGTTTTTAAGAAAACCTTAAAAATTTAAAATGATCAAAGGTTACAATGAAATTTGATTGTTTTCAGTTCTTCAGTTTAAATAAAAGCATTTATTCATTCATTTCATTGAGCAATGGTACTGATAGTTTGTGGTGAATTTGTCTAAAAAATAGCCTGAAAAGGAACTCTGAACATTCCCGATTATTTTAATATTAATTGTTAAATCTTTCCGAGTGCCCCTGTTTAGAAATCACTGACCTAAAAAAAAACTCATTTTCTGAAAATGTGTTTAAAAAAAGGAGTTATCTGCTTTTGTCAATGAACTCTTTGTGTATATATACAAAGCAATATACATTATATTACATTTATTCACCCTCTTATTGTAATTGGAATACATCAGTCATGCTCTTTCCATTTCACTTCATTTGAATTAGGTTTTTTTTTTTTTTTTCACATTACAGATGCAGGAGCTGTAGAGGCTCTGGAGCAGTTCCACTTCCCCCACTTGGACGTAGTCCCTCTGACTCTCTATGGGAAAACACACTCAACACCCCCCACCCCCCCAGCTACTACTACTGCTGCTGCTGTGCAACAATGAAGAGAGAAACATGCTTTGGTTTCCTGTTAAGATAGAACATGGAGACACACCCTTATCTAGAGTTCAGTGAAACACGACCACGCCATGTTGAGTGCAACAGCCATTTTATCTCACTTTAGCACATGGAGACAAGGGTTAGCTGTATGATAGTCTATTTAACCTGAAGAGCTTTTCTCTGAGTCCTGGTGCTCAGGAGTCATGCTAATGAAAGGATCTCAGCCACTGTTACCAAAAAGCTTTCAAAGAGATGAGTATTTTGTTTAATTTCACTGCTGAGTATCTGCTGTGATACAGTATGACTGAGTGGGAACTGTCATACAGCACAGAGTGATGATAAATGGCATTAATTTTGCACAGTTGGATAAACAGATGTGTTCGTAGATGGGATTTATGACTTATATGGTTACACCTTCATGGAAACCTAGCTGTAGTAGAATGTGTTAAAGATGCTGCAATGAAACAGATCTTTGCTGTTTCTACATCCAGGAGCTCCACGGATGTTGTGTTTAAGAAGCAGTTAATTCATCTTTTGTCTCTAATGGAGCGTGAAATGGAACTTGGTGGCAGGCATCTTTATGGGATGAGCGTGTGCTGCTGGAGCAGGGTTTGGTTGTCTCACCTCTCACGATTGGCTGCTGGCCTTTGGGCTTTATCTCAGACCTCTCCCTCAGTCCTGACCACAGATCACCATCCACAAGAGGGCAGAATGCAATTCAATTACACCCTAAATGTCACAAGGCCCAATCACTCCCAAGGGCTTCTCTTCAGTCTTTGAATGAACGATGCATCTGTAGGTGTTGCATCCAGCAGCATGTGGAGCTCTGATTTTGGTTTCATTAGAGATGACCAAGTAAACATGTAAACCAGACATGGGCAACTGGCGGCCCAGGGGCCACATGTGGCCCTCGGCTCAAGTTTGTGTGCCGCCCCCCCAAAAGTAAATACACAAAACAATTCCAAAAACACACAGAACAAGAACAAAAACATGATAAATATGAGTAAAACACCAACAATACAACAGACAACAAAAATATACCAGAAAGACAACAAAAACGCAAAAATAACCACAAAAGCACACAAATGACCATTAAACTACTTCAAAAACACACAACAAAAATACACAAAAAAGACAACAAAAACACTGACGTATTACTATAAAAACACAATATAAGAACAAAAATGTACATAATAGCTCTTAAAATACATAAAATGACTTAAAATACAAATATAAACCCCTTTTTTGTTGTTTGTTTCCTGTATCAATGCTCTGCTTGGTCATTATTGTAAATGCTAATGTAATTGTTTTAATCAATGTTGATAATGTAGCCCTCAGGTCAGACCATCACATTTTTGTGGCCCCCGCTGTGATAAATGCCAGTTGTTGCATGGACAACCCCCGCTGCTATGGTACGGTTACCAAAGTACAAGTACGTAGTGTCTTAGGGTTAGGTTATAATCCAATATCACAACATTTTTAAGAGTTAGGGTTAGTTTTAGGGTTAGGTTTAGTTTTAGTTTTAGTCACGTGACCTAAACTGACCTATCATGTGACCTAAATTGGCCAAATAGAGGCGCTGTGTACAGACAGAATATTGCCTAAAATTCAGCCCTACAGTGAAATGTCTGACTTTTACCTATCCTGTTGAGTATTAATATATAATAATATATATTTAAATAATCTGTAAGCACACAATAAAACATCTTATTCAAAATTATCAATCAGTTTAGTTTATTAATTAGCATACTGGCATTTTCAATCTGCTTCCACCACTTTTTCTAACCTGATACCCTTGGTTTGATGAAAATTAATAACCCTGAAATAAATGTATGTTTGCTTGAAAATGAAAAGTACAATTGTAATTTGGTAGAAAATATAAAATCAGATCACTAGAAAAATATATATTTATGGTATAGAAGACGGATGGATTGACACTGAGCTGTAATGACGCATAGGAAATGGTAGTGTTTGTGCTTTTTCTTTACAAAATGCTGAGCTTCTGCAAATGTGCAACACTGTTCGTGCACAAGCTGCCAATCTGTCACATAACAAACAGAAATAAACACGAGGTAAATATTTCGGGGTCATCTTAGGGCCGATATAAATATCCAAACAATCTTACATGTTAGTAGGTGACAGACTTTGCCCAGAATGTGGATTGGATTTTAAAAAAACAAACAAACAAAAAAAAAACAGAGCAGCTCACACAATAATTGAAGAGGCAGGCATCTTCTTGCTTGTTGCCTAGCAACCGTGGGAGCTACAGAGCCAAATCCCCATGGTGGCGAGCTGATGTTGAATTAGGAGGAGAGAGAAGAGAGGGAATCTTTGGGAGAGATGTGTCTTTATAGTGGGATCAGGACCATCAGTTGGATCAAAAAAAGAAAAAGAAAGAGGGAACAAATCGCATTTGAACTAATCCCCTCTGCAGTGAAAACATTTCACTGTGTGTGTGTGTGTTTTTTTTTTAAAGATGACACAGATCACAGAGGAGGATGGCAACAGTATCTGAAGAATTTCCTGCAGAATAGACACAATCGGGAGAGTGAGCTTTATGAACAGTAATAATGCTGGGGAAAGAAAGCTGAAGCGTATCTGCAGTTCTCCCAGGCAACTGCAGTGGTGCTGCTGCTGCACGAGAGAGAGAGAGAGAGAGAGAGAGAGAGAGAGAGAGAGAGAGAGAGAGAGAGAGAGAGAGAGAGTTTAGTTAGATTTAGTGTTTCTAAAGGAGAGGTAGCTGATGGAGGAACTTCATTCAGTGTTTTTATTCACTGTAATCATGCATTGCACTTTTGATTTAGGTTGTGCTCAGTATCTAGGTATTTAAAAAAATATTTATTTAATTTAAATTTTATTATTCGATAATCTTATTTGTTTTTTTTAACATGTCTATCATTAAGTGGTGGAGTTTACATCATTCCAAACGTTACTCTTAATTTAAAGTGTTTATGTATGACAGAAGCACATGCAATATACTTATATTGTACGAACAGTGTAATATATTGTACAAACAGTATGATTATATTGTACAAACAATATACTTGCATTGTACGAACAATATAGTATTTTGTACAAGCATGATATATTGTGCAAACAATATATGTTTTTTGTACAATATAATGTTTGTACAATGTAATAATTTAAAAACGATATTGTACAATAAAATGATGTTTTACAAACAATAGAATATCACGTTTGAAATACATAATGATATTGTTTGCACAATTTAGTGATAAAAAAAATAAATTAAAAATGTTCCTATGTGGCAAGCAGCGTATGAACTGTTGACAACATGGTAATGACCAAAGGAAATGCTTCACTTTTGTGACCAATAAAACAGTTATTCTTTGACACATTAGGTTATAAAGAAAGAAATGAAACTCTCTTTTTTGAGTCAAAAGGCTTTCAATGTTTAATTCCCTAATTTACACCAAGAGGCAGTAAATTGAATTGTTCGGTAGTGTCGAACCCCCCTCTGCTGCAGTTCACTGTGGTACGGTCCATAATGTGTAGCGGCACCATCCCCTTCACTTCACTCCGTCCTGAGTCCGTGTCCGCTCGTCCTGCTGCTCCGACGGCATCAATTCGCCTTATGACCCGGTGATGCCGGGGGAACCGTGAGGCTCCGGGAGCCTTTTGAGCATGCGTTTACCGCTACCCAGACATGGAAGTTGTGTCGTTGCTGGTCTGCGGCTGCCTGTAGTTGAGCAGAGGCGGTGGACTGCATAAAGGGAGGAACGAACCCTCCGCAGAATTTGTTTAAAATTCTTTAACGCTGAGGCGCTGCAGCGGCGTGGGGAGGAGGGGAAGTAACCAGAAGCGACCCCTTGACAGGTGCCGTCGCCTGGCTCTGCTGTGGAGAGATGCCGCCGGTCCAGAGAACCATGTCGGATCTTCGTACCCGAGCGGAGGGTGTGTACCAGTAACACTGTTAATCAGTTTCCATGTTATTAATGTACATCATTTGCCCTCTGTTAGAACGAGTGTTGGCGTTATCATGTGTGAAGGAGGCCACCCAGTAGCAGTGTGGAAATGAGCTAAAGCTTGGATTAACGGTGTCCGTGAAGGCACCGCCAGGGAAACCCTTGAAAGTTTTCAACCAGAAAGTATTTGAGGGTTGGCTTTCCTTTATAGATCAGTTTCACTACTCATTTTCACTACTTAAGAAAGCTACACGACTTATTAGCTATTTTATCCAGAAGTTAAAAACAAAAACAATAGAAATATATGCAGTACTTATCTATACCGGTGTTTCCTCAAATGGGGGTACGTGTACGGGTACACGTACCGCTGTAGCTGATGTATGTTCATGTGGATTTGTTGTTTTTTTTTGTCCCTTTTTTCCTGAGAATTTTTTATTTTGATAGCGCTTCGAGATGACTATTAGCGCTATATAAATAAAGTTAAATTGAATTGAATACATTGGAAAATGTACCAAACGAAAGCACTACAATTATGGAGGTTTATGATGTTTGTTTGTTTTTTTAGTTAAAAAGATTTTAGTCGACTAAATCTGTTACAGATATGGTCAACTAAAATATAACGCATAAGAGTTTATGCATTTAAAAATAAAAGTTTGACCAGCATTGATTAACCTGATATGGGATGTTATTAATGTTTGTAGATACACACAGACAGATTTAATGTGATCAATGAGACCAAATTTTCATATGAGTTCAGATTGGTTATTGTTAACAAAAATCTAAATACATCTTGATAGTTTTCATCAAAATTTGATTTAAAAAAAAAGTAGTTTTTTTAAAAAAGGTTGTAGTAAGTTGTTGTCACTGAAATCTATGATGAGTCAACAAAATTAACACTGCAACTATGGTACGTTTCTCTCTTGGAGGGTTTCCAATCAAAACTACTTTTGTTACGTGGAAAGCATTAATGTTAATGGAATGGTATTGAAGTAATGTTCATAAATACACAGACAGATTTGATGTCATCAATGCTTCCTATTGGATCACTTACCGGCTTGTCCCACCTTCCACTTAACACAATTAGTTTAGATTGGATGCATTCCAAAAATGAAACTTAATTCTGATTAAAGGTGCAGTCCGCAACTCTCAGAGCCCTCTCTCCCCCTCCCTCCCTGCTGTTCTCTGCCTCCAAACTTTCCAAAGTCCCTACCTCAGAGGAGCTACCAAGCTAATATTAGCCAGACAGCAACATCACAGTAATATAACATGCTCTGTTAAAAGCATATTACTGCAGCGCTTCTCTCTCTCAATGTGCACACACCTCTGCAGCAACAACAACACAGTCACCTACAGCAGCTCACTCGGAGCACTAGAGTTCTAGTGTAACAATTACAAATCAAACATAATATAAATCAAGCAGCAGTAATTACCTTTCAAGAAGAAAAGTCACCAATTCCATCTTCTACTCCTCCAGACCATACACTGTAAAAAACACAACACTTCAGCCCCGGGAAAGGGGCGGGGACTGTGAGCAACAGCTGTCAGACAGCCCATCAAACACAATCCTGACCCTGATTGGTTCTTTTTTCTCGGTCGCGGTGCATTCTCTGCCAAAGGCTGCAGGAGCAGCAGGGGGGCTCAATGAGTCCTTACATAGTGACAGCTTTAGCAGAAATGACAAAATGTCACTTTTATAAGCGTTGCAGACTGCAGCTTTAAGTTTCGTCCTATAGTTTTGTTTTTATTAGTGAACAAAATATTGATATGTTTTGATGTAGTTTTTCCCACATGTATTTTTAAAATGAGTTATAATCTCATTATTGTTGACGAAAAGTGAGGAATATTTTTATTCAATAAAGTAAATAATAAGTCAATAAACACTGGGCTAGAGTTGGATTGCATTCATTCACTTTGCTTGTTCTTGGGTGTGTGTTGGATTTTCTCATCGTTTACTCCCAACATACTGTACGTTGGTGGATTAATCAGGATCCGTACCGTCATTTTGTTGGTTTGATGTTGGATGTACCCCGGCTCTGTTTTCAGCAGCCTTTACACTGAGGAGAAGCATACACAAACACGAGTGCTGTAGCCCTACACAATATACTTATATTCTGCATGTTTTTTTCCTCATTTCTTTTAAATATGGCTTTGTTTTAAATCCATCTAGTCCTGCATGACTCTCCCAAGTTATTAACATAGTAATAATAGCCACAGATACACAATAGGAGCCACTGATCAGCCATAAAAAGCATCTTGAACCACATTAATAATACAGCCTTCATTTGTACGTTATGCACTGTAGTGACCCCCACTCCATCACTGCACCAGTATGTTCCCAGTGGCTCTGTGGTGTGGGTACAAGTGCTGTGCATGATCTGAATGCTCATAAGGTAATGGGTTTACTTTGAGCTCTCAGTGTTGTATCAGTATATTTAAGGTCTGACAGCGTGTTTGTTTATGTAATAATAGAGCAAGCCTGAATGTACACAATACACGCCCAAGGTTTTTTTTTTTTTTTTTGGCTACTGGCTGCAGGTGATGAAGCTGGTCTTCTTTATGGAGTCCTCCTCACTGTTGTGTGGCTGGCCCTGACCTCTGACCTCTCAGGCCTTGGGCAGAGTCTATCTGCACCAATCAATAGCAAATCCAATTTATTTATGACGTCTGTTGGATTTTTCTCTCTCTCAGTAAATGAATTTGTGCTGTGCTGTTGATATTTATATTTTCATGGACTGTGTTCAGTTTGATTTATAATGCCAAGCTAAACCCTCTATGTGAGTTATTACTCTTGAGTGTTGATATATATAATTTGGCTTCTAAAGCTAGAAACCTTTTAATGTGATTCAAAATAAATTCTCTCTTCCTTCATTTTTTTCGCTGCTTCGTAACTTCATAACATAAAAGTGGAAGGAAACCTTAGCATTTATGTTTTATTTTCCAGAAGCTAAATGGGAACATTCCAAACAGCTTAAAGGGTACCCGTACTCATCATATTCAGTAAGATAAGATAAGATAACCTTTATTAGTCCCACAAGGGGAAATTTGTACAATTTCAGCAGCAGAGAAATAAAATAAAATACAATAAAAACAGCATTATAAAAAATAGAGCATATACTGTATACGTAGGGATGCCCACGATACAACTTTTTCATTTCCGATATGATCCCGAAATTGCAGCCTTGCATATCGGCCAATATTAATGCAATATCAGCATGAATCATACATGACTTATTTTGTAGTGTGGAATGTTAGAAAAGGCTTGATCAAGTGATGTTACTCAAACAGAGAACAATAGCCAGCAACAGTAGGTATGAGCCATTTATTATTAAGCAATTGGTTACATACATTTTAACCTTCAACATAATATCTACAGCATTCTACAATTGAATAAAATAAATAAAAAATTATTTGGAAAAAAAAGGAGAAAAAAATTCCGAAATTTGAATCCAATATCCGATATTCGGCTAATATCGGATCGGGACACCCCTATATAAACACATATGGGCCTGTACACAGTACAGAGTGAAAGCGGGAAGACACGTGGCAAAAAAGGACATTGCCAAAAAAAAAATGTGATTATGTATTACCGATAAACAAAATATTAGCATATTTATTTAAAAAACACATTTAAAGTTTTTTTTCTTTTTACAATTTTATACCTGAAAACAATCCATGTGAAGCAGCCATGTTCAGAGTCGTTCATTTCGATGCAGTGTTTACATTGGCTCCTTCCTGATTTCTTTGTTTTTCCCTCTTTATTGACATTTTTGTTGTGCTTTTCTCCAAATGTTCTTTGATTTTGTTTTATTTAATAATACAGACACAACAAGGATGTGTGCTGCAGCTACCGGTACTTTAGACATGTTTAAAGTTGTTATTGTGAGCGATCATTGCACATCAGAGCAGCCACAGCCAGCAGTTGGTTGAACTGTTTACATACGAGACAAGATATTAAGATGTACATTTTTTAATATAAAATGCCATAACAAGACGATCTGAGTCAAATACATTTACAGGATTCAGACAGAAAACTACAGGTGAAGTTATGTAGACTGTTGGCATGTCTTGAAGCAACAACAATTCTTCCTTTGTTGCTTCCTTTTTTTTTTTTTTTACGTCATGTGCAGAACTTCAAGGTTATCTTTGTTTGACTGTGACACGCACAAGGTGGTGACAAGCACTTGTTGAGTAGCTTTGTTTTCGTTTTGGGTGGGTTGCACTGATACGCCACCGTTATATTCAGACTAGGGTTGCAGTCAATCACTGATTTAAAAAAAAAAAAAAAAAAAAAAAAAAAAACCTGACCTCCAGATCCCAATTTTTGCAGAACTCAATTTTTTTTTTTTATCACTGACAGCATACACCGTTAATGTTCCAACCCTATTTTATTGTAAAATGTTGAACAACACCCGTGAAACATTACAAACTTGTTGTTTTAACTGCACATGAGGTAGTTTTCTCAAATATAGTGTAAATGAAAAGTTTAGAGCTCATGTCAAACTCATGGCCCAGGGGCCAAAACCGGCCCTTTGGAGCATCCAATTTGGCCTGCAGGAGAAAGTAAAAAATACCAGAGAAAACCTGAATTATTGTGTAAATGAAACTCAACTCTCCTGGTGCCTATATTGTGTGATTGCAGTCATTTTTAGTGTTAAACTGTTGGAAAATCTAAAAATTCTTACAAAATCCTTAAATTTTCATAAAATTACAACATATTTCCCGTAATTAAATTGAAATTGGTCACAAAATCTAGGAAAATTTAAAGTGAAGATCCTGTGACTGACATCTGTCATTTATTGCTTGGATATTGTCGGTTTCATACATATTTTGTATTTTATGTATACGTAGAAGTTCAAACTCCTGCACAATAATGTTAAAATTACTTGTTTTTTTATGTCCAAGCCATGAACTCCATCACTTTCCACTGACTGAGCTTTTTGCTCCCACAAGCTTTAGCTTTAACATTAGCTTGATTGCTCGCTTCAAATGCTGCATACTCAGCGGTGTGGTGTGGTGGTTTGTTGTAACGTTTTGTTTGCAGCCCCTCCACGACTTATTTCCGCATTTCATGAAGTACAATTTACGTTATTTTTAGGGCTGGGAATTGATAAAAAAAATTAAAAAAAAATTAATGAACTAATCGCGATTAATTGAAACCAATGTGTTGTCATCAAGCTCTGCAGAAGCATGATAACAAACCATTCATTTGATTCAGGTGTGTTGGAGCAAGGACACATCTTAAAGTCTCAGGAATCCGGCCCTCGAGGACTGTAGTTGAATACCCCTGGTTTATATGGTACATGGACCTATTCAGTATTCACGTGAACCTTTGTTATGATTGGTTCAAGTTTCTGAGAGCCAACAGTACAGACAGTGTTTATGTTGATTAAATTAAGACAACCATACGTCCGGTTTTGCCCAAACATGTTTTCCTCTTTTCACGGTTTGTCCGGACCGTCCGGATTTAAAAAAACTCTTGGAAATGCCCGGGTTTCCCAGGGACCCTGAACGCAGCTTGGGCGCAGTTAATTTAAAAGACGGGAACTCCGCTAATTTTTGCTCTATCATAGAAATTCCAGCAGTTTTTGAAAGCTAAGGAGTTGCCCTTAACAGTCAATATCATGTATTACGGTAATTTAATACACACGTGACGGAATCATTAAATATGTCTCTTTGTTTTGACAAAACCGACTGACACATAAAACCTCCATGGAGGTTCAGAGAGGGGTTTGAAAATGAAAGAAGGAAGTTATGGATAAAATAAGTTCCATTTCTGGATTAATAAATGTTGTTCTGCTTTTCTGTAGTTAGTCTTAACCTTATCGACAATAACAACTTATTTATCTACTATATTGTATTTTGCCGTTAAAAGGTAGATTAAAAAAAAACAAAAAACATTGAGTACTTTTTGAGTATGCCGAGGTCGGCCTGTGTCCTATTTTTTTGGACATCCTAGTTAAATATACATCAGCAGTCCCAGGACCCAAGTGTGAGGAGCTTTGTTCACAGAATATAAATAATATATTATAATATATATAAAATATATCTTATTGTGTACTTTTACTGTTAAATGAGAAAGTTCCTGTTTGAGTTACCTTGACTTACTAAAAAGAGTTTTAAAAACTATTTTGCATCCTGCTTAGTGCTTACCCAATTCAAGGGTTGGAAATATCATAGCATTTGATGTCTGAATAATTGACTACTAACATAGGCTCTTTAAACCACTGTCAACCAATGCGGCTGCTGCAGTCTCAAGAGTGAACGTATTAATTATGCAGCAGCTACTGCTGTCACACTCTCACCACCTCTGTTGGTTACAAAGAGCATTTGAATTCTTCACTTTCTTCACTCTGTGGCTCTAAATGTACACTGTTAACGTCTCCTGAAGCTAAGGATTATTAACACTTCTTGATTACCAGAGCTTTTTATTTTTATTTTTTATTAATACTGATTTTAATGACCTTCCATTGATGACCTTTATTGCTGCGACTCATCCAAATTTAATTAATTTTTTGCCCCATGGCTGCATATCTAGAGTTTTTGCTTCGCACAACTGGGTGCCTGTGCTCAGCATTTCTTTTTGCTGTTTCTAATATCCTCAGCACCCCCCATTCCCTCTTCCCCCTCCCCTCCCTGTTCAGATTTATATTTTAATCACCACACTGCATCAGAAGGGCTTCCATCTAGAGAGGGCAGCCCTCTGCCAGGCTTACCACCTAATCCATCAGCCCCCCCCACCCCGCCTGCACACACCCCAGTCTTGGGCACACATTGTTTCCACTCTGTCGTGGAAACGTCTGACATCCCTGTCAGCTGAATGTAAACGTGCAGCCAAAAATAATCCCTATCTTTGACATTTGGAATTGAGAACCATGTGATATCTTTTCATGATGATGGGAAGGTGTTTCAAACCTGTCCAGATCTAGTAACTATAAAACCGCTGATGGATGAATATAAGCATCCGGATTAGGAGCCTGAAGTAAGAGGTTGACAGGTCAGCTTATGTGAGGATGAGTCCATCGAAAGTTTCCAATCACAGTTTTTCTTGCCTGAGCTAAAGTGATACTTGTTATTAAACCATTATTTAGATGCAGGTAGGACAATATACACTTTAAAAGAGACATATCATGGTTTTAAATCCTTCCTTTTTAGATATAAATCATACAGTTGTGGTCTATATAAAGCGGAACTGCAATGCTTGGGTCTGAATTCCTCATTATTATAGCTCCACAGGCCCCTTTTCTACCCCTTTTCTGATGTGCTACTGAGAGCAGCTCGTTTTGGTGCGGTCTCTTTAAATGCAAATGAGACACTTCATACCCCGCCCCCTCTCCAGGTTGCAGAGGTGACACTCGGTTCAACTCCACCCTGTTCGGCCATTTTTGTAGTTTGATAGAAGAGATACGATTATTTAGCGGCACATAAACTTTTTATTCAGAGGTTATTTACAAAATGTCAACAACAGAAGACTTGTCCATCCAGCCTTACATGTTCGAGCCAGAGTCTGACCCAGCGGAGCGAGATGAAAATGAAGATGAACCTGCAGAGCAACGTCTTCATATAGATGTTAACAAGTGAGCTAACGCTAGCGCCGAGCTAACGTCCCGGAATGCATTTTAATACAGTCTTTTCGGAGACAAAAACGGCAAAATGAAATGACTAATGAAAACTTTAGACTTAATTTAAATCACGTAGGCCATATCATCAAGGATCTAAAACGAGCACACAGCGCTAACATATGAAGACGGTGCAACTGCTAATGCTAACAAAACAATGACAAGGACGTCTTATCATCACACTTTTTAGCGTTTTTTACAGCTTACCGAAGTGATCTGTTCGTCGTCTCCAAAGATAGAAGGAATTGAACCCTCAATCAGACAAAGTCTTTCAGCAAATCCTTCTTTAAACTGGCGGAGGTTGCTGAAGCAGTCATCCTTGAAGTGCTTTGCGCACACAAAAATGACCTTACCCACAGATGTTGGTACATTTCCGTGAAAAATAAAACTCAACCAGGCACTTTGAAAAGGTTCTGATGCTGGGAGACGGTGTAATGAAGCGTGTGGGTTACTACATCCAACAACCGAACATTTTGACTTGTCCTCTCGTAACTTCGGCATCCTTGAGCTTGGACTACAAAATAAATGCGAGAAATAAAAATGGCGGATTGCTCGAAGTGTTGGACCTGGAGTTGATGTACTAATTTGGCAGTTCCGCTGCAAATACTGTGACGTTATTGTTCAAAAAACGTAATAGAGAATCAAAAAATTGAAACAGATTGAAAAATATGACCAAAACAGAATATAAAGATATCTACGGAGCACCTGAAGAGATTAATTTGAACTTTTCTGTACTTCTAAACACTCTAAATATACAACAAAATGCATTTAAGGGCTAAAAAAGTGGATTTAGCATGATATGTCCCCTTTAAAAAGCATTACATCAGACATTGGCAACTGGCGGCCCAGGGGCCACATGCGGCCCTCGGTCTAATTCGTTGCGGATCCCAAGACAAATCCACCAAAAACTGTAATTCAAGAATGTACAAAATAACTCCAAAAACACACAAAATAACGGCAAAATGCACAGAATGTCAACAAAGAAATACAAAGCAACAACAAAAATGCAAAAAAGATTCCAAAAATACACAAAAAAAAAAGAATCGTAATCCACACTTAAAAAAAAAAAGAAAAAAAAAAACGGACATACAAAACCACCACCTAAACTCACGAAACAATGACACATACACAAAATGGCACTAAAGAAACACATAATGCTAACACAATCGCGTACAATACAAAAAATACTGAAAAACTAAAAAAAGGCACAGATTGCCAATAAACAAAATGCAAATATAACACACAAGAAAAAAACAAAACAAAAACACATATAATGACACATGAAATACACAAAATGCCAGCAGAAATTCTCAAAATGACTAAAAACACTCAAAATGACTAAAAACACTCAAAATGACTTATAAACTCTGAAAAAATACAGACAAAGACAACAAACAATGACAAACCCTTTGTTTTTCCCTGTGTTAATGCTCAGATTGGTCATTATTCTTAATGCTGGCATCAATGTTGATAATGTGGCCCTCTGATCAGACAATCCCATTTTTGTGGCCCCGCTGTGATAACAGTTGCTCATCACTGCATTACATGGTTACCTTTCTGATGATGTTCTGTATCATATTCTCCTCTCTGTAGCATTTCATATAACACCAGCTAAGCCTCAGTCTGCTGAACAGTAGTAGTTACAGCATGAGGAGGGAGACTGAAAGTGTCTGAAGGGATGGAGAGCCGTTTATGTGCCTGACGGATCACCGTCTGATAATAATGTGCCACTAAATCCCCACATTCCACAAAATCCCATGTCCGGCTTGCTGCTGTCTATGTCATTTAGAGTCCCCTCAGGCTGTTCTACCTGATGTGGCACCATGGGACATCTCGTCTTTACTTTTTTCCACTTCATGTTTCGCCTCCTTCGCCAACCTTCAGCTAGTCTTATAATGTTTTTTTTGGTTTATTTTACTTCATTTATACTTTATTTCTACCAGCTAAATGATTACTCCTGGACTGCAAAGCAAAGTGCATGTGACAGGTCACTGTGATGAGGGAGGGATGTGAAAACATGGGTGTGCTCTGACTCAGAGAGAAATACAGCACAAGAGTCTTGTTAGTTTAAAGCAGACACAGATACTGGTTTGATATTTGGTTAGTTATTATTATTATTATGATTATAATTATTAGTTGTATTTATAGAAAAAGAAGAGTGCTTTGTGCAGTCAATAGTAGGCTTGGTGTCTCTTATCCAGTAGGTGAAGTCTCACGTTCATCCATTCATCTTCTTCTATACTTATCCTGTTCACGAGGTGCAGAAGCCCATTCTGGACACAAGGCAGGACACCCCCTGTCAGGATTGCAGTCCATAGAAGGCTGGCTGGTTCAAAGTGCTTTGTTGTTTAGCCTTTGTGAGTGGTTGCCTCCTGTGTCCATGAACTATGAATGGATGCTACTTGTCCAGCTGTCAGAGCCGGCTTAAAACCGCACGTAGCTAAACATCAGTGCAACACAGTGTTTCAGTAGGTGAAGCCCACTTTAGTTCTGTAGAAGATGAACTCTACTTCCATACAAATGGGGGTTGTGGGTTGAAGATGCTGCTAATGTACCAGGCTGGTTCCAATAAAATTCTTCTTTTGCTTATTGGAGGTTGAATTGTTACTGAGGTTCCATTGCTGGTATTTGTGATCTGTATTGTTCTGTCATTTATAAAATTTCGTGGTTCACAAGGTTAATTGCGATCCACGTATTGGACATCCCTGCCCAAATCTGGGTTTTTCTATTTGCCGTTTAAAAATTTCCCAAATTCCGTTTCAAGTTTTTTTTTTTTTAAACTTATTTTCCAGGTCACATCCGCATCACTTTACACTCATCTGTTTCCTTTGCATTTCGTCATCTTTACCCATTTAAAATACTTTACTGGCTATTAACCTTCTAGAAAACGTAGCAAACATGTTAAATTACTAAATCTGGATGTTATACTGAAATCATGCGAGACACTGCTAAACCCTTAGCCACCTCTTGAACTGGAAAAATCCCATAGAAATGTGTGATATGGTCCCAAAACTTTATTTGTGAAACTTTTAAATACCACCAAACCGGCAAATCACCCTGACGTTTTTCACGAAGTAATTGGAGTGTGATTGGAGGTGCTTCTGCCAGTGTCACCAAGTAAACAGATCACCAGTTGAGCTAATACACCATCAACTAAACCTGTTTTTGTACCAGAGCCTTTTCAGCTTTGGAAGCAGTCATTAAAATCTGAACCTCTTGTTCATCACAACATAATAAAAACACTTCACATTAGCTCTGCTTTCATGTTAAATCACAGGCTAACATGATCACCATTCCATCCTTAACGCATAGGGTGACGTTTTGAACATCCCGTACTAATCTGTACATCCGCTGTATATCAGCAATGTTTCATAAATGAGATCTTATTTACGAACATCTGTGAGGCTGCACTTTAGATGCGTCATTGTGCGTGACTCAGTACCCTAAATCTTCCATCCGCTTCCTCATGGCATTGTACAGTCTGGAATGCTGAAACACTGGTCTTTTTGTTTTGAATTTGTCATTTTTTGCCCGGGTGTATTTGTCTGCTGTGATGTGCACTCGTCCAAACTATGGGACAGCTTTCAGTTGCCATGAGACTGTTGCTGTGACTGTGTTCTAGTGTTAGTGCTATGATTAGGTGTGGGCATGACCTCTTTGGGTAGGGCATTACCATTGTGCTCTTTGTTCTAACTAATTGAACTGGTTGCATTGAATCACAAGGAGGTGCAACATTAGCATGAAACATATTTTACTAGACGTTGCAAACACAAACCCTGTCTTGGAGTTTAGGAAGCTACAGGAATTTTTACTGTAAATCAGACATACTACATCGTACAATGTATGAACATAAGTTTATTTGTCCTGCTATTGCTTAGCAATTTGGATTCCACAGCTATAAGTGATTTTTATTGTCATACAAGTACATGCATGTCATTCCTCCTCTGCATTTAAGCTATTCTTAGAAACCAGTGATGGCCACAGGGAAGCTGTTCCTCCTTTGATAGTTTGCATACACTTTTGAAAAAACACTACCATAACAGGAAAGGAGCTCACCAAACCTGTCAGAAGGGAAATGTATTTAGAGTTGTCACAACTAAACTTAATGAGTGTTCCACAGTAACTTCCATTAACCAGCACCACAGAACCAGTCCCTCTCTGTCCTTACAGTATAGATAAAAACATGGAAACAGTGTTGAACCAAAACAGCTCCTATAACAAGGATTAGTATTTACATGATGAGATTTAATGTTAACAGATGAATGAAAACGATTCAAGAATAATATATTACCCACATGTAAAACAAATATTAGGGTCAGACTTATTTTTTCTTTTTTAGTATAGAGCTCCCCCAACTTTTGAATATTTAAATTGTGAACAAAGAGGAGTGATAAACCAATAATATTGATGCAATCAAAGCACTGAGGATCCCTTGAAATACTAATACGAGCATATTTTGAGCAACCAGCAACATCATCACTAAACTACGTATCAATTTAGTAGAATTTACACATTGATATTTAGGATGTAGGTACGACAGCATATTAGGGCCACATTAAAATAAAATACAAATCTGGGAATGATGGAAATAAAGTCGTAATATTTCAAGAAAAAAGTCAAAATTTTCTGAGACCCAAAAATGAAATAAACAGGATCTTGTCTGTGTTGTGGAATACTGCACTGCACTGCACTGGCCCATCATCACCACCACACTGTCATCAGTTTAAGGACTTTGAAGCGACTTGGCAGATGTTTGTCCCGACAAATGAACAAGACTGGTTTGGAGCAAAGGGCCTCTTTTGTGGAGGAGGAACTGGTTGGAAGTGGTAGTTTTAAGGGCTTTATTCTCATAAAATTACGACTATTCTTGATATATGACCATTTTCTTGTAGTATCTTGTAGTACTCAGATTTCTTTATATTTTAATGTGGCCCTAATACACCATTGTATGTAAAAGCATTTGAGTTGTAATTCTGCTTTTGTGTTATTTATTTATTTTTTATTTATTCAGTTCATTTCCGACATGGTTGCATTCACAAAATGGTGAATTGGTGGCTTATTAAATGAGGATGAGTTACAGCAGGTCAAAACCTTTAAATAAAAAAATATTAAAAAAAGCTTGCATGAAGCATTTCTGTAAGTCCTGTAAAATAAAAAAAAATACTCTAAGTTGAGCAATTGAGTAAAATTAATCAAATTGGAAATAGTGTTAATATAAAATAAAACTGCAAACAAAAATAGCATGACTAGCATATTCTGCTTTTATCCGTACAGTAAATTAACTTCAACATCACGTTCTTAATGGGTGACATCATCAAGACTTGAAAGATTTTTTTTTTTTACATCAGGTATTGATGTTGGATAGAGAAAAGATCCCTGCTCATATAAGTCTCCACTCCATACTTTACAAAAGACCAATCAAGTTAATCTGCGCTTAACTTGTCCATGCATTTGTCTCCTCCAGACTGGATTACTGCAATGGGCTTTTTACTGGGATCACCTCCAAAAACATTCCAAGACTACAGTACATTCAGAACAGTGCAGCATACTTGCATTAGGATGCAAGTCTGCAAGTATGAGCATATGACTCTCATTCTATACGCCCTCCACTGGCTCCCAGTCCCTTTTCGTATTCAATACAAAACTCTCCTTCGCACCCATAAATGTATCAGCGGCCATGGTCCATCATACCTACAAGAACTCATCCCTCTCAAAGCTCTACCCGCACCCTTACATCATCCAGCGGCCGGCTGCTCCAGGTCCCCTCCACTAAACTCCGAACCATGGGGGATAGAGCCTTTGTTCAGTTGCGCACCGGCTCTGGAATAGCCTCCCTGTGGAGCTCAGAGGAGTGCAGAGTCATTTAAAGCTGAACTAAAGACATATTTATTTAGGAAAGCTTTTAAGTGTTAAATCTTGTATAGTTTTATTGTGTTTATAAATGTAGCACTTTGAGATTCCTTGGAATGAAAAGTGCATTATAAATTAAATGTATTATTATTATTATTATTAACTTGCTCAAACTTCAGTCAAGAACGGTTACCATTTTACTTGGGGAAACATTTGTATGTATGAGGTACACTTTATATGATTTTTAAACTGTATTTCATTAAATATCTTTTTCCCTTTTTAACCATTGAGTCACTCAACATATGCCCTTCCCTGATATCATTCATAAAGTCAAACAGAATGAATTGTTTTTCTCTTTCACTGCTGATCCCTCCCTAAGCTAAAGCCCCTGTGATGTCACTGCACGCCCCAGCTGCTCGTGTTGTCCCCGGACTGTCCGTCCTACTGTAGGCCGCCTCAGCCTATGAGGAGCCAGACGAAGCCAAACGGGGAGGAGGGGGATTAATTTTGCAGCTGCCCTGTTGTTGTTGTGAATGCTGGTTACAGCATTGTGATCTGATAAGCGACTTATGGACGTTACCGTTGGTTAGATTGAGGTGGTAAACTCCCTTCTGGCTTTTTTTCCACTCTCATTCATAAATGATGACGGATGAGGAGGAGCTTTTCATCTCTCAGATACAGATTCTCATGAATAGACTGGATGCTCTCTACTGAAAAATTTAATCCACCATTGATAAGTCATGGAGCTAACTGATTAGTGGTGATAAGCAGATACATATACTTTTTATTTATTCATTTATTTATTTTACATGCATTCAATAGTTTTCTGTCACTCTTTAGTTTTACAGTATCTGCCTTAAAGTTCTGTTTTATTGCAGTTTTTTCCCCTTACTCAGCTTCTTGGCTCAGTTTTTGCCATTGTTCATTTGCTTGTGTCAGATCAATGTCAGGAGCCCTTGAGCTTCCTGCCCCCACCTATACTGGCATCAGTGACTAAACCGTGTGGGAGCCTGCATGGCTTTGGTCGGGTCACGTGCCTGCTCATCTACACTTTATTGACCAGCCGACAAGTCTCCGGCTCATTAGTGCTTGCTATGGACTGGAGCTCAACAGCTATACAGTGCACTCTGCCTGGATCTGTTCTTGGATTAACCTAAAAGCTATACTTTTATGTTGTTGTTCAACCTTTTCGGATCGACCAATGGACCCTTCAGAGGAATTCGCCATGGGTCCAGTTGGATCATCACTTTCCGATCAAAGTCATAGTAGGTGCTGATGCAAAGTCATTTAGAAATTGAGCCAGTGATGCAATTTTCTTATTAAATGTTTTTTTTAGATCATGAATATTACATTTAAGATGCTGTGTGTTGTAGAATTAGTAATTGCTGAGGTGATTCAAAATTCTTGATGACCAGTTGTGTGTGTGTGTGTGTGTGTGTGTTTCTGTCCCTGAGAGTTCTGCCTCTTTATTTGGACAGTAAGGCTGTTATTATTTCTGTCATTACTGCCGTTATATGCATTTAATCTTACATGTGCTGACAGTCATGGCAGTCATAATTTTCCACCCCTGATGCTTCTGCCTGACACTAAGTTATACATTACCACCCAATATAACATTAATCAGTAAGAGGTATGTAATCATTTTTTTGTACCAATCTTTTTCTTTCTTAGAAGCTTTCAGGTGTTCTTAACTTTTGGCATCGTTTTACCGTCTAATTAATACAAGGTGTATGAACAAATGCTCGTTTTTTGACGGTCAAAAGTCAGTCAGCATGTGTTGGTGAACTCTTTCCAGGCACAATTTTTCCCAGTGGGTTGCCCTCTCGAAATGATGTGCCCCCTTGGGTCTGTTACTCTACTTGTTTGCCTGTTGGCTGACACAAGCAATAATCTTGACATCTGGCCTGTATCCAAACTCATTACGACTCTTGGTGGCATTGATCCTACCTCTGGAGGCTTTTTCTTTAGAGATCGGTGCTACTAGTCCCTACTTTAACTGAGATTTATTCAGCTCCTTGTCACTCTCTCTTACGATCTACTTCAATGCCTCCATTATCGTTCTTATGTGGTCAATCAGTGTGGGCAAAATACGGGTTTAATTAGTGACTTAAAAAAAAAAAAAGGCTACAGATTATCAACTATAACAGTGACCAGCCACTTAGTTTCATTTTTGTGCCGTCTTTTTATGAAGTCTGGGCCAGAGAGGTGTCATATGTTTATTTAAGGAACAATATGATATTAAAGTATAATAAAAATGTTGAAATATAATAACTAAAGAGGGATGTTCTCTCAAAGGCATGGGTTGCAGTGGCTTAATAAAGTGTCCTTATTATCTGGTGGAAACCTCAGAAATGAATTCCAGCAAGAATCTTTTTGTCTTCTTTTTTTGATAAATATGTTAAGGTTTCATTTATTCAGACAACTGTTTCTTAGGAAATCCACTTTGAACTTCTTACATGTTTCAACTGGCAACTGCCAGTCTTCGTCGGAAGCGTCTGCTGATGGCTTTGATGTTTCCTTTAAAGTTTCCTTTATTTCTTTCTCTTTACTTTACCTTTATTGTCATTCGAAATGTGTCAGGAGATCAAAGTGGATTTCCAAAGGAACAGTTGTCTGGATAAATGAAACCTTAACATATTACTCAGAAACAAATTTTACATTGAGATGCAGGGAGAACCTACGAAAGCTACTTCTGCAGATGTACAGTAGTTCAATGATGTTCCCCAATACCTCATGCTCCAACTGCTGGCTAGTAACTACCAGGCTAGAAAGAGTGAACTTTGTTCCCAGAGTTACTCTTTCCTGGCCCTGAAACCATTTTAATCATGTTGATGCTAATATCTACTGATAATGGTCCACATCTGACTGTATTGACTTTATTCAGATTAGTGTGATGGCCCTACAGTATAGGACAAGTGTTTCTATTACTACCTCTCCAGCCTAGCTGACTATAATCTCAGGCTGTTGCTCCTCTTGTTCTTAGATCCAATTAAAGCGTTTATCATGTATCCTTTAAGCGGATCAGGTGTGCAAGAATAGGAGCTGTAGTGAAAACCTGACTCTAGAACAAGGTTTGGTTCATTAGTGTAAGATAAAATATGACCCACCTTTATTCATCCCATAGTTGTAAAATATTTGGGTTGTTACAGCAGCAAGAAGAATCAAAGAAAAACACATTGAGAATGAAACAAATGATGAAGGTAGAATAATGATAATAAAAATAATACTAATATTTGTATATCCAAAGCAAAAACAACATGTTGCCACGTATTTACAATAATTACATGAACACAAATATAAATACATTATAACATACATACAGTCCTACTATTTAAAAGTTTCAGCAGTTCTGATTATGGAAAGGAGAGCTGTGTGTGTGTGCTCAATGGTGGGGGGGTCCTGTTTGTTGTGGAGTCTGACGGCAGCAGGAAGAAATGATTTGTGGTAGAACTCCTTCACACACTTTGGATTGAGTAGTCGGTCGTTAAGAGAGCTTTCCAGTTCTGTCCGAGTGTTCCGCAGAGGATGGCAGTCTTTGTCCATCATGGATGTTAGCCAAGCTAACGTCCTTCACTCTCCCACCTTCTCCGCTGAACTGAGAGGGCATACCAGGACAGAGCTGGGCTTCTGAAGAATTCGACCAGCCGCGTCCATAGGCTGTTTTCCCAACAGACCACTACATTATAGAGTGCAATTATGTTATGTGTCCAGTAAAGGCTGATATATGGTTTAGTGTGAGGACTTACGCTGGGGGCATGCCGTCAACATGAGGAGGTTGGCCCTCTGTACTTCTGCGTAGAGGGAACACCTTGCTATGCCATTGGCCGCCAAGCCGCTTGGGGGTTGTGGCTGTGTGTTGTTACAAATGAGCAAAAAGCCCTTGTGTATCTTCCGGTCACAAAAAACAATGTTTTATGTTTTTTCAGCATCTTAAAATGTAATTTATTTCTGGATTATTACTTACAGTACCGACACAACAACGGTTTCAAAATGTGCACTTTATTTTTCAATATAAACATAGGCAACTTGTAAGCTAAGTATAAAAGTGTATCGAGCATACTGTCGACTGGTCCGGTCAACAGTCACGCCGCGGGTGAGGGGACCCCGACTCCGCCGTAGAGCGCAGAAAGAGCAGCAAGGTAACCTGGTCTGTGGCCCCGGGAAGCGACGAGTTGGGAGCGGGACAGTGCTGTAAAGATCGCTTTAAATGTAACGTCATATGTCTGCTGCGTCAGTCATTGTTTACTGTTAATGAAACACACACACAAACACACTGTAGGTACAGAGACGAGGCAGAGTAGCGATAATAATAGTAAACACACACATTTCTCTGCGATTGACTCCGTTTGGCGGTACTTCAGGTGCTGCAGCCATTAAAGGAAATAATAAAACTCTGGCACTTTTAGTCCGTCTAGGTTCTCTCTTTGACTCAATCCACTGTAGAAAAAAGTTTCGTATCGCTCTGCAAAAAGTTGAACCATGGTGGTGTGACTGGAAAAGGCAGAAACTGGGGCTGAGGTTTGAAGTGGACCAATCACAGCGCTTAAAGATGTAAGAAAAAATCAATTTGGCGATATATTGCGATGTTTCGCACGGTTATTGTATCAATCCAGGAAATGTTTGTTAACAAAAAATTGTTTTAATTGTTTTAACATATGCATAGCTTGTAAACGCCCAGTCACTCGGTGTCGGTGAACCACATTAGAACGTGTTAAACTACCTCACTCCTCAATGCGTTTTAGCTTGGAAGTTTATTGAACTTTATTTTCATTAAACATAGAATAGAATCCTTTATTGTCAACAAAGTACATCCTTTAAGTACAACAAAATTGCATATGCCCCTCCCAACAACATGAAAAACAACATAAGGTACTGTGAAATTTGGAATAAAAAGTTCTTGAGCACTTTTATAGAGGTTTTTTTAGAAGATAAGACCTTAACAGAAGCAGAATCTGTTGTAGAAGCAAAAGTTTCACTTTTTTGAAACATGTAATCTGACAGTTTGATAAACATACCACTTGTTTTTGATATTGGTACTTGAATTACAGTTGGTTACCATTTACCTGTTCTTGCAAGTTAAAAAAACCAAAACTTAAATTGGATTTCAGACCATTTTGTACTTGTAAAGGTGACATTAGTAATTATTGGTATCGCGATGTATATCATATTGCAGTAGTTCTCAACTGGTGGTTCGGGACCCAAAAGTGGGTCGTGGACCTGTATTGGGTGGGTCGCGGACAGCTGGTCAAAAATAAATATATGCTTAATGTCTCACATGTTGGACTTGTATTTTATTTTGAAAGAAACTTTTCTTTTGACATGCATGGTGTGAAATGCATGTTGCACAGGAAAATATATAGATTTATGTTTAAAAAAAGATTATATGTGTGTGTTTAACAGCTATTTTTGAAAAACTAAATTTTGGTGGTTGAATTAAAAAAAGAAAAAAGAAAAAAAGTGGGTCGCGATTTAATGTCCGTGGCAAAATGTGGGTCCCAGGGTGGGACCAGTTGAGAACCTCTGTCGTTTTGTTTAGTATTGGGACATATTGTATCATGACATGCAAACCATGAATCTGGCGATACGATACCATTCATGCGTGCGATGCACACCCCTACTGTCCAGTCCTGTTTACAGATAAGATGAACAGTGAACACCCAGGTACTCATAAGTTCAGCTCTTTAGTCTTTACTACGTTGATTTAGATCTGGCTTCTCTTTACTCCCAGTCATCCCAATGCTGGATGAGGCTGACAATTGCAGTCGTCAGAAAACTTCTGCAGGTGACAGGTGGGCGTGTGCTATGAGAAGTCTGCAATGTACAGGGTAAATAAATAGAAACCAAGCCAGGACCGTTCCCTGCGACTCCTGTACTGCAGCTGATACTGTCTGAAACAGGCTCTGGTTCTCTAGTGCTGATTGTTTTATGTTAAGCTATTCTCAGGTTTGGACTTGCAGTATAATTAGAGGACAGATTGTTTGATACTTTGTAAAGCAAACATGGAAACCTCCAGAAAAAGCTTTTGTTTAAAGAGTTTGTAACTAAGGTGTTATTATATTCGTACTGTTGGTGTTGGGCCAGGTTCTGCAGGGCTGCTCAGCTGCAACTGGTGCATTGCAGCAACTAGCCCACCCCAGCATCCATGCTCCCACTGTGGAGACTCATTCACAACACGAAGACACAGCATCAATCACAGCTCAGCCAGCATCTGAACCCTGATATTAGACATGACCACTGGTTATGAGGGCCTATTTAAAAAGGAAGACACAAATTCCTTGATTATCCAAGCTGCTTAAACGTCTTTATTTGCATCAGAGATTTCCCTCTTTATAGCATCAAAAAGGATGTTGTTGTCAATCATTTCTGTGCCAGCTTGGATGGAAAAAAAACATGTTGCTACATAATAGGAAAAGTCTGCATTTTGAAAAACCCCAAAAAAAAACAAAAAAAAACTGCATACACGTCAACTTGAGACGTAATCAAAAACAACCGGAGCCAGGCTGGCTGTGAAGTCATTGTGCAATAAACCAACCCCTCTTCTGTTATTATTAAAAGTGGAAGTAACTCTTTTGAGCAGGAAGACAAACATTAGGATCTTCTAGTCTAACGGTCTCTGTCCTCGGGTTACTCCATTCCTCCTGAGGCAGCTCAGCTCAGAGTGAATGTCCTTTCCTTCACCTTTACGCTGCATCATCTTTCACCGCAAACTACCTGCCAACCAGATGTTACCAGATGAGCCTTGGGCTGCAAATCAGCTTTAATTTTTGATAAATGAAGCGAATACATAAAGCTGGACCGGAACTCACTTTTTTTACATGATAGTAATTTGGCTAACAGGGCAAGTCTTTTATAAAGAAGTTGCACAGAGGTTGCTCAATGGGAAGCTGGACCTGCTCCTTTGAATTATATATAGTACCGGGATATGTAATGCTTGGGTGTCATTGCACAACTTTGCCTTTTCTTATTAATTAGTGGGTTTACAGTCCTTATGTTGACGGTGTTACTTTAAAGTTCCTTATTTTAATGTATTAGATGTTCTGCTTGTTTGTCTTGAATCATGTTTTGGGTATTATAAGAATTTGTGTTTATGTACGATATCATGTGTATATCAGTGTTTTTATTTCATTTATCGACCGATACATCGTCTATTGACTAAGGCTGAACGATTTTGGAAAATATTCCAATTTCCTCTGTATTGCGATATTGATTTAATATGCGTTTTTTTTCCCCCAACGTCCTCTTCTTTTTCAACAAACACAAGGAATAAATCAATCTGTGTTATATTATTCATTATCATACATAAATTGTTCTTTCTTAGAGGTTAAGCTTATAGGCAAATGCACCATGTATTAACAGGAAAGATGGTTTATTCTTTATTTTTTTTATTCGGTTCATTCTGCCCTGCGGTGGACTGACGCCCTGTCAAGGGTGTACCCCTGCCTAACGCCCAATGAGAGCTGGAGATAGGCACCAGCAAACCCCTGCAACCCTAAAATAAACGGAACAAGCGGGTCAGAAAATGGATGGATGGATCGTTTATTCTTCTGCTTCATTTACAATTGTAAACTTACTAAATACACCTGGGAAACTTGTCTGTCTGATAGATAAAAGCATGGTTTCATTTATTTGTCAGATTCCAAAGGGGAATTAGTAATGGAATGTGAGGAAAGCAGTGAAAGTGACGAAAATGACAGACAGCTGGAAGTCCTTTCATCGACCTATTGTTTGGAGCCCCTTGCCGTTGACTTGGTACCACTCATAAAGTTACATTGTTGTGTCCGTACATTCAGTTGTTCTGCCACTAACTCAGTTTCTTTACACTACCAAGGGTACTCTGTTGTCTTCCATAATGACTTGAATTCCCTACACATGTTTCTCTAGTGACCAAAATATGAAAAAAGCAGTGTATTTTTAGCCCCAATGGCACACTCCAAGAAGGGAAGCTGTGAGCGCTGTAGTGTGGCAGTTACTGCCGACTAATCCTTTGAGCTTAGTCAAGCCGATCATTAAAATAACAGGAGCTGTAATTCAAGATTCAAAGTTTGAGTAATCAGAGTGAGAAAGTTATCAGAGTAAGATGAGAATAGAGAGGGAAGATAAAAGAGTGGTGAAAGCGGGAAGACGTGCGGCTTTGATCACCGTCCATCTTACTTACCCGGGATAGAAGCTGAGGGTGTAGGTTTCAATCAGGCCACGTCGCAAAAGGCTTTTGGTGACAAGACCTCCTGACTCTGCACTTGGTCGTTTCTGTCAGTGTTGATGTTTGAGAAAGTCAAAGTCGTCCCCCCTGGTGCCTCTGAGTCACTTCTTTCCACTCTAGGGTTTACTATGTATGCCATTGTAGAAGCTATTTTTGCCCACCTCACATACACTACTACCACTACATGGTTCACATACATGCAACCTGAGAGTCTGGAAATATGGTTGACTGAAGAGTTTTATTGTAGGCTCCATTTGGCAGCACCAAAGACTCTTATGTTGACGTTTCAATTAAAGCGCAACGACATGGAAATGTGATCTTTTTATGTCACATTTCTTTTTTTAAAACTTAGATCCTTATCTGACCTCCGAGTGGTCTGAGGACACATCTTTTTTTTTTTTCCTGCTAAAATATCAGGTTTTAGGAGTTTTTTTTTTTAATGACATGACTAATATACATAGCTTTTCTAAGGCTGTATTTGTGAGTTACACCTGAAATTATTTTAATGACGTCTCATGCATTGCAATATTAAAGTCAAACTGTTCCATATTATGTTGAGGTTTAATTTATTCAGACAACTTTTTTTCAGGAAATTTGCTTTGATCTCCTGACATGTTTTGACTGTCAACTGCCAGTCTTCTTCAGAGGTGTCTGCTGATGGCTTTGATGTGTCTTTGACTTCCGTGTAATAATTCCAGCAAGTTATTTTTGTCTTCTTTTTGAATATTATGTTACAGCTTCATTTATTCAGACAACTTTTTTCAGGAAATTTGCTTTGATCTCCTGACATGTTTTGACTGTCAACTGCCAGTCTTCTTCAGAGGTGTCTGCTGATTGCTTTGATGTGTCCTTTACTTCCACATAATAATTCCAGCAAATTCTTTTTGTCTTCTTTTTGAATAATATGTTATGGCTTCATTTATTCAGACAACTTTGTTTCAGGAAATTTGCCCGTAATAATTATGGAATTATTATGCAAATTGTTCCATTTAGCAAATTCTGCTAATGAATAGATATTTGTCTTTTATTAAAACTGCCCCAAAAAGAGAGACTTTTTGGGATTCTTCAATACCAAGCTTGTTTGGCATTAAGCAGCCACAAGCTCTAAGCTTGAGCTCTTCCCACAGCATCCCTTTTTTTTGCATGACTCAGCACCACCAGCATGCAGTCCCCAGCAGGAACAGCACGCATGCTAACGCTGTAGCTGTGCTAAACTTGTGTTTGCCTTTTTAGTCTCCTTGTGGAGGCATTGTAAGATGAAGAAAATGCTTCTCTTCAACCCCCCAACCCCCACCACAAAATCCATTTCATTTCATTTCACAAGTATTTTCCTTTCACAAGTGTCCTTAGCAATTTTTAGCACTGTTTGATCCAACACATCGTCCTACTTGAGCATGGTGGGTGCAGAGGAGTCCTGTATTTGTGCAGAAACAGTTTTGAACACTCAAAGAGAGAGACTCAGCTTAAAAATGCTCCCACATAGATGTCCGTTTGAAATAAACTGATATGTAGTTACTACTATATATTGTTAATGTTTAGTGCATTGTATTTTTGTTCCCACTAATCCTGCACTTAAAAGCGTTAATATGTAATCTTTGATTATTGTCAAAATATGAAATAATCATATTTTTTTTACAGATACTCCAGAATATTGAATGGAAAGAAGAAACACTAAAACATAGAAAATGAAGAAAAGAAAGAAAATGTACATAGTTAAATAAAAGACTGTTATTTGAATAGGGATTAAATACAAGTGCACAACCAATAATGACTAAATAATTGTAATAGGGTAAACATTTTCAGAAACTAGGTAATGTTTTGTTAATCAGTCTGACTTTAGAACATTAACTTTGGCTTGTTGAGCTTGTTGAACTCTTTTTCTCTACTGCGTATGACTGAGAGGGAGATTTTTGGTCATGTTGTTGCTGATGTAATGGGTTTGTTGTTGATTTGAAAGGTTTTTGCTGCTGATTTTACTGTTGAACGTTTTCTGTTGCACCTTTTGATCATGTAAAGCACATTGAGTTGCCTTGTGCGTGACATTTTGCTTTGCCTTGCCATTATTTGTTTTGTGTGTTTGCACACACAGCAAGTTGTCTGCAAATACTACGGTAGTTTCCTACAGTTTTCTTTGCATTTGACAATTTAAATACCAAGTAATGCGGTTCATCAGAGCTTGCTTTTGTTATGTAACTTACCGGTAAAGGTTGTTCCCTTATTGAACTGAATGAACAGAAGTAGTACTAAGAAGTTTGTTCTTAGTGACAAGGCTAATGGTCTACTGTTAAAGCATTGGCTGTGTTCGAATTGTCACACTCATGTACTTTACACAACAAACTCATAGTATATAGTAGACAGTCTATACACATTAAGTATGATAAGAATGATGACCGTTCCTATTGAAGTATACTTCCAAGTTTCCCAAGATGTATTTCGAACCTACGACCAAATCCTGAAGCATACTGAGGCTAAATATCTGTTTATTCGCCAGCGCTGAAAGTTCTGAAAGCATTTTAAGCAAGTGGCCACGTACAGTAGAATATCAACATGTGGTCATTTGATTCGTAAAACGTGCGTCTACACATTTCAGAGATTTCGGAGATTCCATTTTTTTTTTTTAAGTTCTTCAAGGCAAGGCAAGGCAAATTTATTTGTATAGCGCATTTCATACTCAAGGCAACTCATTGTGCTTTGCATGATAAAACATTCAATTGTTTAAAATCAATAAGAACATTTAAAATCATCAGTAAAATCAATTCAAATCATCAACAAACACATTACATCAACATCATGCCTTTAAACTTTGATTTAAAAATGTTCACATTGGATGCTGACTTCAGCTCTGCTGGCAGTTTGTTCCACTTCTTTGCAGCATAACAACTAAAAGCAGCATCACCATGTTTACTGTGAACTCTGGTCTCCACTATCTTCAGAAGATTTTCCTTTTCTTTGAAACTCAAAATGAATATTCTCTCATGTCGCAGGTTATGAAAAGACAGAGGATACAGCACTAAAGACGTCTTTGGCTGATCAAGAAGATGCCCGACTAATATACCTCAACCGGGTGCAGTTCACAAAGTTTTGCTGCAATCGTGTCAGGTAAGAAAGATTTATTCTCCCCCCAGCACTGCGTTACCGTAGACTGCCATTTTCTTTCTGTTGCCCTTTGTGCAGGGGTTACCTGCTTTTAGCAATAAAGGTCAAGATGGTTGGTCACGCTGCCCTCTGTCAAGTAATATTACTGGTAGCGTATCTGCTGCATAAGCAGCTTGCAATGACTGAGATGCTGGAATAAATTGTTCGGGAACACTGAATAAAACAGCCTATGAATGCAAGTGTGCATATACTGTCAATCCATTTTTTTTTAGGTCAGTGTCATGCACTGACATGGCACATTACAGCCACAAGCTGCATGGGCTTTGCAGACTATCCCCCCTTTTGGTGCGGTTGGTGTTTTTTGATTTGCCCAACTGGAAAAAAGGATGCTAATTTCACCTTGTTTATTGATTTTTTTTTGCTTGCTTTGATAATTTAATACTGGGTCAATGGGCACAATACTACTGCATAACATGGAATATTGTTTATTGAGTGAAATACACAATAAAAACAGAAACTGTAAAATGTACAAAACAGGCACAAGACCTTTGCTAAGCTCCATAAACAGGTTAAAATCTGGTAACATGAAATTTTGCTGTGCTGTTTTTCACACTAACTCTACGATCTGAAATATTTCAATATTCCACTCTAGTGTGAAAGGCCAAGCTTCCATACCAAGTTCATTTGACTTGCATAGACCCTTAAAATCCCTATGCCATATTTTCTGATCACTTCCCTAAATTATCTAAGACCATGGTGCGGATGAACTGCTGTTACATCAGGAAAGATGAGTAATTAATTATTAATTACTAAATCAAACAACAAGACATCTGAGCTGAGCATTATTTCCATTGTTAAATAATTGTTTCTCAACCAGGGTTGCTGGTACGTGACAGTTTGCTGGGTACATGGAAACATTTAATCAGCAATTTCTATTATTTTTTTTTTTTTTTTACAAGCCCTGTTTTCATAATGGGTTGAACCGCGAACACAGTTCAGGCCCCACCCACATGGTTTCTAGCGTTTGTGCAGTATATGAATAATGAGTGGCCACGGTTACATGATGTTATTTTTTTACACCCTTATTGTTTACCATTCATTGTGTAGCAGAGCTCGTACCACAGTGAAAATAATACTTAACAGGCCAAAAACTACGGATGTCCCAATACAACTTTTTCACTTCCGATATGACACCGATATTGCAGCCTTACCTATCGGCCAATACCGATATTGATCCGATACAATATCAGCACGAATCATACATACGTTTATTACTTATTTTGTAGTGTGGAATGTTAGAAAAGGCTTGACCAAGTGATGTTACTCAAACAGAGAACAATAGTCATAGTTGTTGGAGTGTGAACCACAGTCACCTATGGATAGAAGTGCTGGAGCTGAACATTTTATTGGAGCGCTTATATCGGTGATTTTAGATGCAGTCCAATAAAAACCGATATTCATTTTCTGGCTGATATCGGACCGATATCTGATATCAATGTCGGATCGGGATACCCCTACCTTAAACCCTCACTTTTCACTCACTGCATTTAATGTCCCCGAATATCGAATTTTATCGGACTGCATCTAAAACCTCCGAAATAATATATATTGGTTCTTTGGATTTATTTTTTCAATATCTTCTATTTTACTTTTTTATTTCTTTCATTCAATCATAGAATATTCTTATTCTTAAAGGTTAATTATATATAATCTATTGGTTTATAATAACATTCCACACTGCAAAATAAATAGTAAAAGTATGTATGATTCTTGCTTATACCGTATCAGATTGATATCAGTATCGAACAATACTCAAGGCTGCAATATTGGTATTGTCTCGGAAGTGAAAAAGTTGTATCGGGACATCCCTAATTCAGATGCACATGCACAGGACCACGGTTGTCCTATTATGTGTGAGGGATGCTGCAGAGTGTTTATTCAGCTGCACCAGTTGCTAACAGATCAAGCTGTAATGTAAAGGTGATTAATCGCTGACATGTTGACAGCTTATCCTAGGTCAGATGGGAGTGGCTGTGCAAACCATTTTAGTGCTGAGTGTCCATGAAATGCTTTGCGGCTTGTGTGGAAAAACGAGGAGCACTTGAAAAGAAATACACACGTAGATAAATCAGTGTTAACTATTGTTATTTTTTGTCCAAAATTGACAATATTTGGCTGTTTTTTTATCCTTAACATATTTCTCATCAATATTTGTGTACATTACCAAATAGATTCAATGCATCAGCTGTTGTGCTACATGAAAGCACGTGAATAAATCGCTTACAAATACATACAAGGTATATTTCAGCTGCACAATTAATCAAATTTTAATCATGATCACGATTTTGGTTGCCACGATTAAATTCATCTGATCGTCGGCAATATTTACATTTAAAATACGGGCTCTGCACTCTACTAATGTGTTTGGTACATTTTAAATTCTTGGATTCATATTTTAAATATTTTTTTTTTATTATAATTCTTATTTAAAGCTACGTTTTGCACCGAAAACTGTAGACATGTTATTTGTTTAAAAGTAGAGCAATAAAAACAGAGATTTTCTTTTCTAACATGATAAATAATTGTGACTATAATTGTGATTACAGTATTGATCAAAATATTATTGATTATCATTTTGGCCATAATCTTGCAGACTTTGGTTTCAAATAGAATACTTTGACATTGAAAAAAAAAAAAAAAAAAAACCTTTTCTTTAAGTCAAATTTTGTATTTATGTAAATGATAGCACAGAAAAGAGCAAAGATGTTAATAATAGCATGTTCTACTGTCAATTCAGTGCACCAGAATTGTTGTAGTGGCGTTGCTGCAGTGCTGGTAATATGTGGATGATCTGCTCACCTCATTGGAATTCTAATGTAAAGTATAGTCATGCATTAACAAGCTGTATGTTGCTCTGATTTTGGAAAGAATCAAATTAAAAGAAGTCTGGTATGACATGCATGAATGTTTACTGTCATTTTATTTCACAAACATGAGAAATATATGAAAATTTACTTCACAGAAATTAAAAAAGGCTGAATTAATTAGATCAAAAAAAGCTTTTATATCTTTGGATCTACTGGGAGAATATGTAGTGGAAACAACACCTTTAAACAAATGCTTTTAATACCAAAAAGTTTAGAAAAAACTCCCTCTAGAATCTGCTCTGGTAAGTTTGCGCTCAATCTACTGGTGTAGGTTTCACAAAACATGCAGAGAATTCCTTCTCATATTCTTCCAAAGGTCTAGTGCGATGATTAAAGACAGTACAAGGAATTTAACTTGGCAGTCGGTGCAAAGAACAAAAAACACACCAGAAACAATAATCATAATAAATATAAAGGATAAATATATACATTTATACATGTGCCTTAAAGTTTTAAATGCAAGCACTGACTCCTAGTTTTGTTTTTGTAATTCTGGTGACACCAAAAAAAATGTGTTGGATATTTGCAAATATGAAACTTAATTTCAAAATGAATGTAATTTGTAATGGACCACAAATCTGAAAGGATTTAACCTCTATCAATGTTAATACCTCTTTGGAAAACACTACAAAGCATGCTGGGAAATCATAATTTTGGATGATGTAATTATTAAATGATTAAATTAAATTATTAAATGAAGGTGAATTATTGATAAAAATATAGATACAAGATTAAAAAAAATAGGTTTTTACAACCTCAGTAAAGGAATCTTAAAGCTGTTGACCGAAGTTTCTGGGAAACGTCTCGATGTCCCGCCCTAAACCACTCCACCTCCTCTCCCTGCTTCTGCCAATCTACCAGAAGCCACACCTCTACTTTTCTGCATGCGCATCGCGGAACATAACAAGGTCGCATCGGGTTGCATTGATATACTGTATGTCTATGGGTCATCGATCATATTTACCTGTTTGCTGTTGTGACGCGCTGCCTTGTTTCCGTGCACAGTTCCGCATTCACTTTGATTGACGGTCTCAAAAACAGGAAGTTGAAGCCTATTGGCTGGGTGCACTCGGCAATCATTTCCATTTGTATAGGGGTCTATAGGACGTAGGAGGGACTTACTGTATATACATTAATGTATATGAATGACCACCGGCAGTAGACCATAGTAAAAGACTAGTTAGGTATTTTTTTGCATTTCAAAAGAATCATACATAAACATAGATTTCTCAGAAACTCTTTGAACTATTCCATTAGCTTTACTTTGATGGATAAGCTTTTGATTTGTTTGTTTCAGGATGACTGAACTCTTTATGAAAACTAGTATGTTTGAATGAACAAAAGCGACTTTTGTCTTGAACATTGGTCACGCTGCAGCCCTGTCAGAACAATGCCTCCCTATATTCCACTTGCTCTGTGTGTCTGTCCCAGATTACTCAAGGATGACAGTGACTGTAAAAATCCATTTTGTCTGCACTTGATTCAAGACGACTACTCTGCATCGCCGGGATGTTACATTTGTGCTTGTAGTTGTGCCACAAGTGAAATCCCTGAAAATGGGCCTGTCAAACAACGGCATGGCTGCTGTGGAACTGCATATGTTGTCTGGTCTGTGGAGGAGTTGGAGGCAGTGCCCATGGACACACATGTTTGTGTGTTGGTCAGCTGTTGCTGGTATATCCTGGCATTCAGTATTTCTCCTTGAAAAGCGACTGTCCTTTCCGGCCCTTTAAACACAGCTGTAAATCAGAGTGCTGGAGGTCTGACTGTGGGTTGTTCTGCTCTGTAGGCTGTTAGCTCTGCCTGTCTCAGCCTTTCATTATCAGCACCAGCCTCCAAAGCAGCACATGCAGAAATGCCCATGTTTACAGTCCCGCTGCCAGCACCTAGCTTCCACCCAATTATTCTTCATAACCATTAAGTCCACCATATTCAACTTGATATAATTATTAGTCTTTTTCAATATAAAAGACCACACACAATCTCAAACAACTGTATTCGCTAGTATGTTAAGGTTTCTTTTATTCAGACAACTGTTCCTTAGGAATTCCACTTTGATCTCCTGACTTGTTGCGACTGACAACCGCCAGTTTTTGGCAGAGGCATCTGCTGATCGCTTTGATGTTTCCTTTGAAGTTTCCTTGTCTTCTGCGCAGGATGTGTTAGGATGTGTTTCATTGTTATTAGAAAGTACCGATCGCTTTCTTCCAGTTCATCTGGGAGTTTCTAAGCAATGCCTTTTACTGCTTTGATTTAGATGTGATAACTTACTTTGTTCTTTAGGTTTACAGATAAATCAATCAATCAATAAAGCAAATTAAATTTTCTTCTGTTATTGACAAAAGTTTAAAAATGATAAAAAGGTTCAGAGACTAATGCACACAAAATCAGTTTAGTAAAATAATTAAAAAGATGTTAAAATAAGAAAGTCAGAAACAAAAACAGCAGAGATGGGAACACTTTTTACGATATAAAACATTAAAATCAGCACAAAAATATTAAGAACCCTGAAAATTGTAAAATTTATAAAGCACTACATAAAATATCTTGCGTTAAAAAATCGTGATACTCTCGGCTCTTGTTCTACTGTCAGCTGTGGCACAGAGGATTAAACTGTTGTTTGTGAAGTTAACCTATATTTTAAACATTTCTATACTTTTCTTAGAAACTGTTTAAGATAGGATAACCAAATTCAGTGCGTGGCTTCAGGGTATCAATACCTTGATGGAGTTCGAAAATGAGAATTGCGCAATCATTTTTTTCTGGAGTTATTGCCCATGATTTGTTTTTCTTTACTGTGTTCTAGGTATCTTCAAAGAGGACAGCTTTTCTTAGAAAACGTTTAAGATAGTTAGTAATTTTTTATTCTGAATCTGATGTGATAACATTTTTTTATGCATACATCTGAGTTAGATTTAGGACATTTAGGAAAAGGTTGTGAGTTATAATGAGAACCGATCTGGCGGGGGATGTTGATGACTGTGTCTTGTTTGCTTTGTTTGTCTATGGTTGGGTTATTAAAGGCAGTCGCTAACCTGTGTTCTCTTTTCCATTTTCAGCACAGCCAAATATAACGTCCTCACCTTCCTCCCTCGATTCCTCTACTCGCAGTTTAGGAGGGCAGCCAATGCTTTCTTCCTCTTTATTGCACTCTTACAGGTAAAACCTAGCATTTAGTCTCTTAGTGTGTTTTTTCAGATCCAAAGAATGTTGTGTTACGTTGCCTCTCATTGTTGAAAGTGTTCATTCTGACTATTATTGTGCAAAGGAATTTTGGTTGGCTGTGACCTAAACATTTGTTCAGTAGGTCATGTCTGTAATTTCATATGCATACACACACACACACACACACACACACACAGACACACACGCACACACGTAGAGCCTTTATATATCCGGAAAATGAATAATACATGCGAGACTATGTGTGCCTACTTTAAAAGGAAAGTAGAATTACCCAGAGGCTCAACAAACTAATAATTCATATTACATGACTTGGAAGAGCATGAAATTTGCATTAGTGAGCCGTGGATAGCTGTGTTTCAGTCTTCCATTGCAGCTCTGGAGTTGTATTGTAATGTTAATATACAAAAGTGAGTTGAATGAGAGCTTTTCTACCCTGTGCTTGAAATGTTAATGGTTCCTAATGTTGCAGATTTGGTCCAGCCCATACTGATGATGCTGTTTTTTTTTAGAGAGATTCTGCTTTTTAGGTTTAAATCAACCATTAGTGCATGATATTTAAAACTAGTCAGGGCTACAAAAAAAAAAAAAAAAAAACTCCTCCTCCAAGCTATTAATGTGCTTTGATGCTTCGTTTAATTCATATGTTTCAAACTCATGGCCCGGGTGTCAAATCCGGCCCTTTGGAGCATCCAATTTGGCCCGCAGGAGAAAAAAAAAATGACAAAGAAAACATGAATCATTGTGTAGTTGAAATTAAACAATATTTGCAGTAATTTTTAATGTTAAATAGTTGAAGAAACTCAAAATGTTTACAAAATCCTTAAATTTTCCTGAAATTATTACATAATATTTTCCTTAATCAATTCAATTCAACTTTATTTATATTGTGCAAATTACAACAATAGCCATCTCAAAGCGCTATCAAAATATAAAATCATTAAGAAAAAGAAGAAAAAAAACAAAATAAATCCACATGAACATGCATCAGCTACAGTGGGGAGAAACAACTCCCTTAAATATAATTTCGTCACAAAATCTAGAAAATTCAAAGTGAAGATCCTGTTGGGACTGATATTTGTCACTTATTGCTTGGATATTGTTGGTTTCTTACATATTTTGTATTTTATGTAAAGGCAGAAATGAAAACTAGGGCACAATAATGTTGAAATAACTAATTTTCCCACATAAAATCTGTGGCCCACTTTAGATCAAAGTGCTCCTTATTTGGCCCCTGAACTAAAGTACGTTGTAGTGGCTACATGAAGCAATGTGAGGCATTAAATGTGTCTACATAGTTTGTAAAACGTACATCGAAAGTAATGGTAACACTTTACTTGTTTTATACTTAAGGCTGACATTACGCTGTCATTGTTTGTCATTAGCATGAATAAGGTGTCATGAAGGCTGTCAGTATCGTTTGCTTAATTATTACACCGTTCACTAAATTATGACACCTTTAGATCTATCTTGGCATTTTTTGGATTAGGTAGAGGGATCTAGTGGGGTTATGTAGGGTTAGGGGTTAGGGTAAAGAACAACACTTAATGACAGCCTTCATGACACCTTATTTATGCTAATGACAGGTGTCAAGTCATAATAATGACAGCGTATTGTCAGCCTTAATGTATAAATCTTCAAGTAAAGTAATTCATTTTGGTTGATTTTTCTTTTATATTTATCTAATGCTCAGAAAATATTTTCTGTAATTTTAGTGAAAAAAAAAAACAAAACAAAAAAAAACAAAAACAGCAAAAAGTGCCCACTTCAAAAGGGTCAACAATTACTAAAATAATTGATAAATGGAGACTTTAAATTTATATCAAAATGACTTTTAAAGTAGGACAAAAGCAGGCTCTGTCTGTCTGCATGTGAGAGCTCTGAGGATGGGAAAGCACGATGCAGTGACCTTGAAGAAGCTGCTTTGAAACGCAGCCAGTGTGAATCTTCATTACCTGCCCTGTCAATGTTGCGACCTTGAATAAAACATCGGTGCAGATGAGAGAGAGAGCCATCTCGTTCAAGTTTCCACCAAGCCAAGAAATAGTCTCCAGTGTCCCTGCGCTGCCTGGTAAATAAGATGCCTTCTTAGCATTAATGAGGAAAGATTTAAAGTGACCAAAAAAATCGTTATTCATTATTCTCCTTCCAAACCACATCAAAAACAAAACAAAACAAAAAACTCTTAGTCTTGCTAGAATTATTATTATTTTTAGAATGTGTAATCTATTTTAGGCAATTTCAATTTGATTAATAAATGACTGTAAAAGGCTGTACGATATGGACGTGATGGTGACGCATTCCTTTTTTCCCATTTAATTCCTAGCAAATCCCAGATGTGTCTCCTACGGGTCGTTGGACAACTTTAGTGCCGCTGCTCTTCATCCTTGTTGTTGCTGCTGTCAAGGAGATCATAGAAGATCTGGTAAGAGACAGACTCACACTTTTGTCCAGTTATACCTGCTTTTCTCATCAGAGTGAAGAGGAAATGGGAAATAATAGTGGTTACCGACAAATACATTAAAATCCTCAACTTTAGATACTCAACCCTGCGGATTGGGGATTAGGGCCAATAATAAAATGACTCAAGAATAAAGTTCAAATGTCGAGATGAAATAGAAATTTCAAGAATAAAGTTGATATAATATAATGTTGAGATTAAAGTCGAAATATAATGTTGAGATTAAAGTAAAAAAGACGAGATTAAAGTAAACATTTCTATAATGAACTCGAAATACAATATTGTGATAAAAGTCGAAGGTTTGCTAATGAAGTCAGATCTACGGAAACTGGCCAATTCACCATATGACAACAAACAGCAGAACGTGGCTGTCTATAAAATGCTGTGTATCGATTAATGCGTTAAACCAGGGGTGGGGAACTCTAGTGCTTGAGGGCCTGATTCCTGAGACTTTTAGATGTGTCCCTGCTCCAACACACCTGAATCAAATGAATGGCTCGTTATCATGCTTCTGCAGAGCTTGATGACAACACAATGGTTTAAACCAGGTGTGTTGGAACAGGGCGACATCGAAAAGTCTCAGGAATCAGACCCTCCAGGACTAGGGTTCCCCATCACTGCGTTAAACTATACTTCAAAGTTATGTTTAATAACAAAGAGATTGGTTCTCTTTTAGCTCTTAAACACATTGTTGTAATCTCTTTAAGGACTTTGAAGAGATATTGCCAAAAACGGCATCTGTTCGGAAGAAAAAACAGGCAAGTTTGGAAGAGGTGGAGCATTCAATCCCATCTGAAGACTGTTGTCGTATATGGTGAATTGGCTCTAGTCAGCGTCCATAGATTTTACTTAATTAGCAAACCATCGACTTTCATCACAATTATATCTTTAGTTTATTTTCAAAAATTTGGCTTTATTTTTGCCATTATATTTCAACTTTGCTCTCGAAATTTCAACTTTAATCTTGACATTTCAACTTTATTCTTGATTTGCCCAAAATTATTTTCTTCATCAAAGTTTGTCCTTCCGTAGAAAAACAGCTCAACTAAAAGAATATTTGCGGTATATGTTAAGTGTAGGAAGGAGCGGAGATTTAGAAGCTCCATTTGTAATAAAAAGCACCCAAACATACGCTTGTGGAGGTTGACATGTTTGCTAAACCCTTAAGGAAGTGCCCCATTCACATAACTACCACTGGTTTTCTCAGGTTAAAGGCACAATGATTCAAATTGTAGCCTAGACTTACCTTTTTAAGGTGTCATTTTTGTTCCGCTCAAAGACAATCATGCAACTATCATAAGATGACTGTTGCTGAATATTGTACACGCAAGACTGCAATATTAGTTCAGTACCGTAAGTGATAAAGTTGTATTTCTTTGGTCTTTTTTCATATATTATTGTTAATGTGGACATTGTGGTGAACGACTGTGATATAATTAAGGTTTGTCATGTATTTTTTTGTAACAGTCTTTTGTTCCCATGAATATTATTGTGAAAATAGTCATATGACTATTTGCCAATAGTTTACTCTACTTTTGTTGGACTCCAGTAAGAGTAGCTGTTGCTTGGGCTGCAGCTAATGAAGGAAAGACCAGGCGTGGTCACACTGAGTAGCACTGGATTAATCTAAGGATGTGATTTTAGTCATAACTCATGATGTTAGACAATATTTAATCTACCAATCAGTAATAATTTGTGTTGTCACAGTAACATAAGGCAATGGAAGGATGGAATAGGGAATATTAGAGGTTAGAACGTAGGTGGTGGGTATCTAAAAGCTGTCATCTTACCATGAAAACCAGTAATGACAGAAAATTATACATGCACAACAGAATGACCCGAGGTTATAAAAAAACAAAGAGCTGTAGTCAGCAGCTACCAATTGAAAATCAGCATAGATACAAAGACATACCAGTAATTTGCATTTGTTAAATGGTCAGCTGCTATTAAAGTACGGTTCATCTTCGGGATGCATGGGAGAAATAAATCAATCAATGCATCGTCATTCAGACATAATCGATTCATACATTTCCAGTAATCATTTATTTAAATGCAAAGTAACAGGAAATACTGTAGAAGGATATTTTAATGGATTAACTGATTTTTAAAAGCACTATAGTACTGGAGCCTACCCATAGTTCTCCATTGGTGCAGGGAATGCATCTAAAAACACTGGTCCTATGCATTTAAGTGCATATAGATATGTTTTAGATGAATGCAGTGTACAGTCCTTGTCTGGCTTGATTAAAATCTGTGGATTTAAGTAATTTTTCTTCAGTTGCCTGATTATATAAGCCTTAAACCTCTTAGTACTTTTGAAATGTTTGAACCCTTCAAACTTTATATAGAAAGGATTGTGTGCGCAGTGCAGGACTTTTGTTTTTATAGTAGTTTGTCCTCTTAGTATTGTGTTATAGCCGGTGAGGCGGACTGCGATGGTTCCACGACCACAGCAGGAAAATCCCCCATCAAACGGATGAACGCATGTACATGTGCACATACACTTGCTTGTTTGAGAGGACACAGCTGTGTGCCTGCTGCAACCAGGGTAGACATTCAGTCAATTAACCTAGATACTGAATGCTCATGTACAAAGGCAGTTAGTGCTAGCAAAACAAAACAACTGTGTGTGACCCAACACACACCCACACGCACTCACGCATACAGTCAGTTGTGTCTAATTGTTGTGCAGAAGAAAAAAAGACCACATAGTTATTTTGACGGGACAACCATGTCAATCTTAGGTTTCCTGTAAATCTTTCCAGTAAGTTCATTTTGTCTTCTTTTTTGAAATAATGTGTTAAGGTTAATTTTATCCATTCTACTTTTTTCAGGAATATTTACTTTGATCTCCTGACATTTTTTGACTGCCAACTGTCAGTAGATGCCTCTGAGGAAGACTGACAGTTGGCCGTCCAAACATGTCAGGATATCAAAGTAAATTTCAAAGAATGTTTCCTGTAAATTTCCCGTAAAAAGATGAATAAGTGAAACCTTAACATATTAGGTAACACTTGACTTGAAGTTCTATACATTGGCTGACATTACACTGTCATTATCTGTCATTGGCCATGGTTACATGATGTTTTTAAATTCTGAATTAGTTATTCCAAATTGTATTATTTGAAATTCAAGTTCTCTTCTTTGTGTTTACATGGATAGAGTTTACTTGGAAAACCGGTTTATTCGGCTTTATGTTTGGGGGTTGGGAAGGAAAAAACACACAACAAACCTTTTTCTTTTCACCTACAACATATAAGACTACACGTGAGAACTGTTTTTTTTATTATTTTGATTGTAGTTTTGCAGCAGCAGCTCAACAATAACACGCTGTTTCACTTTAATCTGCGGAGCAGAAGAGAGATTGAGCAGCGGGGAAGCAAGGTAGAAGTCCGTACTTTGGTCAATCAAATCCAGCGGTTAATGCAACAGCTATTCTACCTCCACGCTACAGGACATTCAGTGAAAAATTAACTTTATAATGATCTATGCATCATTAGTGAAGCTCTGGTGCTCCATGCCCCGCAGCACCAATGAAGCCTGTTCCGTTCGCTGAGGTCTTTGTGTGTCATAAGTTCATGTGTTTGCGAATATCCGCATGTTTATTCTTACGTCCATCCACTCTTTTCATTATATCCATGTCTTTAAGGCTCTTATTAAATAAATAGTCTCAGTTGGAGTCTTGGTGGCCATCCTGGACTATGTTCGTCACCAACGCGTCATTGCGGCAAGTCGCGCATGCGCAGATTGACCGGAATTAACTTAAAGCGGAATTAAGTGTTTACAAGAAAGAGGAATTATTTAATTTGGAATTAAAATCAGATTGAACTAGCCACCTAATTTGGATTTATGTTTAATTCAGAATTAAATTTGTATTAGCAATTAGGTGTTTACAAGGTCCGTTTAAAGAGGAATTAACTTTTATTCTGAATTAAAGCTCCAATGTAAACGTGGCCTTTTGCATGCATAAGGTGTCATGAAGGCTGTCATTAAGTGTCATTCACTGAATTATGACACCTTTGGACCTATGTTGGTATTTTTTGGGTCTAATGGGGTAAGGTACAGTTAGGGTTAAGGTTGGGGGTAAAGAACAACACTTAATGGCAGCCTTCATGACACCTTATTCATGCTAATCACAGGTGTCATGTCATAATGACAGCGTAATGTCTGCCATATGTATAAAACTTCAAGTAAAGTCTTACCCTTTATTATTCCTCTAATTTTTTTATGCATCAAAGCTCTTGATTGAAAAGTGTTTTTAGGTTGATCCAGTTGCTCAATATGCGGGAAAAGTTGCAAGCACTTGCAGGGGCCCTGCAATGCGATCCCCACTTTGCATGTCCCAGTAGACAGCTACTCTAGCTGGTGAAGAAGGGACCAGCGCAGCACTTTTTCTTCCAGCCTGTTGTGGAAAACAATGGTGATGACTCTGTGTTTATTGCTGAAGGTCACCTGCAAACGCGGCTGCTCCCTGCACCATGCCGTCCCTCAGAAGCTGACCTGACAGGGCAACATCGACCCTGAACTTCATGAATCATGCACTACAGACTACAGCGTACACAGTGCAACCCTCACCTTGTTGCTGACTGTGTCTATTCCTCCATCCCTCCCACCTATATAACTGTTGGTTATTGCAACCCTGAAAACCCTAGATTTGTATTTAATTTGCCTCCCATTTCTCTCATTAAGTCATGTTTTGCATTATAGCACACCTTTGTTTTGTATTTGCTCCTAATTTCTAAAAATATTCAAATGGATTCATTCATTAATCCTATAATTTATGTTATTTGTGTTTAAACTTTTAAAATTGTTTACAATAAATTAAAACAGGATATGAATATAACTATATTTCAGCATCACACAAAATTCAGGGTTAAGCTCTAAAGCAGAGATGTGCAACTTTATCACAGCGAGGCCCACAAAAAATGCAAATGTATGACCCTAGGTTCACATTATCAATTTTAGGAATAATGACCAATCTGAGCAACAATACAGGAAAGAACAAAGGGGTTTGTGTTTTTGTTGTTGTTTTGTACACTATTTTTCATTTTAGTTAATGTTGTTTCTTGTGTTTTTTTGAGTCATTTTATTTGTATTTATGTATTATCGTGTTGTGTATTTTTTTACTCATTTTGTATGTTTTTCTGTTATGTTTTGTCAATTTTTGTAGTCATGTGTATTTGGAGTCATTTTGTTAGGTTTTGTTGTCTATTTGGGTATTTCTGTTGTTAATTTGTGTATTTTTCTGCAATTTTGTACCTTTTTTTTAGTCATTTTGTGTATTTTTGGAGTCATGTTGTGCCACTTACCCATGTCTGCCCTAAAGGGTGAACTTTCCCTATTAAATTAATAATATTGGTAAAGTCGAAAGGACATTTTAGATGCTGATCTCATCGTATTTAACTTTTCTAGTTCAAGTGCTACAATAATGTATTTATTTCCACAGAATCTCACTACTGCGCTGTGAATAGACACTTGTTGGATTTATCTACACATATCAGGATGCAACAGAAAAGAACAGTGGTTCCAACCAGAGCCTGGCTCCTGCTTCACTTATATAGACAAGGCTTGTACTGCTATTTCTAATGCATTCTATAGGGCAGTGGTTCCCAACCTTTTTCTTGTCATGACCCCATTTTTATATCACACATTTCTAGTGACCCCAGAGACCTTTCTTTCTTTAAAGTTAGTCTTTCATCACATCTGTTATGCTGTGTTACAAATGCAGAGTAGCCAGGATTAGTGCACAAAGTTGTGCCAGCTCAGATTTTTTTTAAACAACAAATATTTAAACTAGATTTATACTTGAGAAACTGACTGTATACAGAATACAGTTCCAGCAAGATTCTTTTTGTCATCTTTTTAAATATTATGTTATGGTTTCATTCATTCAGACAACTGTTCCTTTGGAAATCCACTTTGATCTCCTGACATGTTTCGACTGACAATTGTCAGTCTTCGTCAGAGGCGTCTGCTGATCGCTTTGATGTTTCCTTTGAAGTTTTTCCTTGACTTCCGTATAGTAATTCCAGCTTGCATTTATTCTGTTGTCTTAATAAATGAAACCTTAACTCATTGGTTGCCAGCCATTCTCAGAACAGCTACCCCCTTCACTGCGAGCCATTTTAGAGCATTTTGACTGACCCACAGAAAATTTTGGATTGATACAATCTAAAATCTGAAAGATTAGACTCTCTACTTTCATCAGAATTTCTTTTTAGTTTCTAGCTTGTTTCGTTCTTCCGTAATCAGCAGTTGAATAGAGGTAGAAGTTTCGCAGAAAATGCCAGTTTCTGACAAAAAGCTTTGCTTTAGGGACACCTCAACATTTGTTTCCTTCTATAAAACAACACTGAGAACGGGTTTTCGATGGCAAAATTATTATTATTTTGCTATCTGGGTCAAAGTTGTACGGTTTTCTTACTGTGTTTTGGCCGTCCTCCAATTCTCCCCCACGCAACTTCCTCCTCCTCCGCGACATGCCGAGTATCGCTGTTTGGCCTGGATTGTTGATTGTTTTCTCTCACAATTGTGACACTCTCAATAGTCACCTTAGCTCCACACAATCTCTGCTTGAGTGTGAACTGTTGTGAGCTGTTGGATACTTCACAATATCCCTTCGTAGTGCGATTTTCTGCCTCTTCCCTGGCTGCTCCCTCCCCAGCGATGGCAATAATCATGGCTAATCTCTCATCCAAAGGTGCGCTGCTGCTGCCACCTACATGGCACCAGTTGGTCACTACATCATAGTACAAGGCTGATATTCATGAGAGAACTCTGTCACATTGTCTCCCAGCAACCCCCTTGAAAAAACACAATTGACGTATATTTAAGTCGATGGCAGCGAGCGTTTGGATTTGAAATGACTTATTTTTACGCCAATGGCAGAGTGAGTTAACATACTGGAGAATACAGTTGTTTGGGATTGTGTGTGGTGTTTTAATTTGTAAAAGAATCTTTTTAAACATTTCAGGCCACCCCATTTTATTTCCAGGTGACCCCACATGGAGTCACGACCCTTAAGGGGGAAAAGCACAGCTGTAGGGTGTAGACTAGAGTGAATGTATAAATATAAATAAATGGCTGAAAGCAAGTTCTGTAAAGCACAGAAAGTCTGAGGAAATGAAAGTCTGAGCCCATGTGATGCAGCCTTTCATTAGAGACCACAGCATGTTGCAGCATCATCAGATTTGACCCCCACCCCACCTCCCCCTACTTTTTTAATTTTTAAAAATGTGTTCAGAAAGGAAAATGTATCTGTACCTGTAAGCTGGCCAGCTTAGATATCGAGTGAGGCTCGTAAAAACTCTCCAAGTTGGTTTATGACTTAATTAAAATGAGTCTAAAATAAATGACAACAGGCTGTTCCCCACAGTGAAGGGGAGCAGCAGCTTAATTCTAGAGCGTAGTGATCATTTAAATGAGATGGGTGAGGCAACACGTTTTGACTTTGTGTGATGCTGGCTGACAGCTTGTCCCTTGGAATCAGCTGCTGAATCCTGTTGACTCCATGGTTGTCGAGCAGACATGACGGGACTTAATGCTGCTGATTTGTACGTTGTTCACACACTGTGTACGTCCTGTTTGTACTGTTGGAAGATGGTAGGAAGAATCACGTTTGCAAGGATCAGTGAATACAACACACTTACCAAAATTTACAAACACTTCATGGATTAATTCCAGCAAGTTCTTATTGTCTTCTTTTTAAATAATATGTTAAGTTTTCATTTTTTCAGACAACTGTTTTTCATGAAATTTACTTTGATCTCCTGACATGTTTCGACTGTCAACTGCCAGTCTTCTTCAGAGGTGTCTGCTGATTGCTTTGATGTTTCCCTGTAATTTTCCTGAAAAACAGTTGCCAAAATAAATGAAACATAAACATATCATTCAAAAAGAAGACAAAAAGTCAAGGAAGCGACTAGCTTCTGAACTACATTTCCTGAAAAACAGTTGTCTGAATAAATGAAACCTTAACACTTTATGTATTGATTTTCAAAGCAACAATTTAGTTAGTTTGGGTGAAAATATTAAACAATAATTCCTCGTATCATCAGCTGTTATGTTATTATATTAATATTTTATAACTTAACTACTGATTCACATTTCTGGAGCAAACAAAATGACTTTTTTTTCTGTGTAAATGGCTATTTATAACTCTGTAACTTCATCTTTAAACATTAAAATACTTTAGATTGTTTGGTCATCTTGGTATGAAAATATTTAGTGGAATATTATGATTTATTCATATGATCCAATTTAATAAGAACTTGTCATTTGAGTTTAGGCTTAACATTGTTCAAAAGTTTCCTTTCTAAACAAAAATCTGGGCACTTCCTTTTGTCTTCTGTTGCCTCATTTCACAAGAAGTTTCCACTATTCTTCTGAATATTTGATGTGTAATAATACTTTTATGTTTTTCCTTTTTTTTTTTTTTTTAGAAACGACACAATGCTGACAACGTTGTCAACAAAAAGGAATGTCAAGGTATTTAAACCGTTTTTGTTTTCTTTGTCAATTATAATAAAGCTTTTAAACATTTTAAATCAATCATAATCTCTTGGTAACTTTCAACTCTCTCCATCTCATCCCAGTACTAAGAAATGGTGCCTGGGAGATCGTGCACTGGGAAAAGGTACGTACCCACCGTGAGCCATTTGTTTTTGAGCCTCCCATCCTATCCAAGACACTTTGATAACAATGACTTTATATTGTTAAAATACTGTAGGTTACAGAGTTTCATTCATTTGTTTTTAACATCAGAATTTTTTTCAATGAAAATATGTACCTTGGCTCAAAACAAGGTTGAAAAACACTGATTTTTTTTTGTGACATAGTCATTCAGACACACGCACACGGACACACACACACACACACACACACACACACACACACACACACACACACACACACACACACACACACACACACACACACACACACACACACACACACACACACTCTGTGAGCCCTCTAGTATGCACTCTATACTAATTAACACATGTTTCCATGTGGCTGGTCTTTAGAAGGCCACAGGACAAAGAGCTTCATCCTCATAGAGACATTTTTGTAACATGGCTGCAGAAGTAATTAGAATATTTGCATTTCCTGAAGAAAATGCAAGTGAAAATGCTGGTGCTGGCCTGTGTCACACTGCTTTAGCTTAGCATTAGCTTAGCATTAGCTTAGCATTAGCTTAGCATTAGCTTAGCATTAGCTTAGCATTAGCTTAGCATTAGCGAGCGAGCATTAGCATTAGCTAGCATTAGCATATATGTACATTAACTAGCATTAGCATTAGATAGCACTAGCAATATCTGTTATTAGCATTAACATTAACTAGCATTAGCACTAGCAAGCATTAACATAAACTAGCGTTAGTCTTAGCTAGCATTAACATAAACTAGTGTTAGTCTTAGCTAGCATTAACATTAGGTAGCATTAACATTAGTTTTAATTAACATTAGCTAGCATTATCATTAACTAGCATTAACAACAGCATTAGCTAGCATTAACACTAACCTAGCATTAGCATTAACCTAGCAATAGCATTAACCTAGCCCCATGTCGCTCTAGCATTATTAATATCATTAGATAGCATTAGCATATATTTGCATTAGCATTAACTATCATTAGCATTAATTAGCACTAGCATTAACTGGTAATACCATATATTTACATTATCATTAACTAGCATTAGTTAGCACTAGCATTAACTGGTAATACCATATATTTGCATTATCATTAACTAGCATTAGTTAGCACTAGCTTTAACTGTTATTAGCATTAACATCAACATAAATTTACATTAATTAGCATTAATATTAGCTAGCATTAACATTAGTTAGAATTAGTTAGCATTAATATTAGCACTAACCTAGCATTAGCCAAGCAAAAGCATTAACCTAGCATTAGCTCAGCATTAACCTAGCAATAGCTTAATATTAGCAATAAGGTTGGAAAAAGGTTTAAATGGGTTAAAACTGTTAAAGGTTGAATGGTTTATCTGTTTGCAAAGATTTTAAGGTAAAAACTGGAGCAGCTTCTAAAAATGGGATTAGAGCTAAATGCCTCCTCACTAATAAAGAAATAAACACCAAGGCAGAGCAAAAATGTTAGAAAGGTTGCATTCATCATCACCGATTTCTTCTGGCTCATTTTACTTCCTTTGAGGTGCTCAATAAGAATTGATTTATCATGTGCGGTATTTGTGGTTTTGTTTGTGAGAGCTAAATTAACGGTAGGATCTGTCGAGTTTGTTTGAGCACGCTCACAACTCAAGTGCAACTTCAATAACGCTGCAACAACCGTAATTTAATTTCTTAAGAAAAACCCACCCTGGGACAGCCAGGTTGTGGCAGAGAAAAGCAAATGAAAGAGCCTATTATACAAATTGTAACATCGATTCATCCATCACATGGTGCGTTTGGTGTCACAATCCCATTAACTGCAAGTACGTGATAGAGGAGCTAAATAAGCTCTTTGTGGTGTTTCTCCATGCTTTATAACACATTTGTTCCATAACCTTAATTTCTCCCTGTAAACAGCTCATTTTACTCATCTCACTGGTGTGTGAGCGTCTGTTTCCCCCTATTTCCAGACACGAGATCTTCAAAAAAAGCAGCAGTTTGAATTATTAATCACGTCATCATACATATTGTAAAAGTGTCCTCTGTCCCACATTTCAGTTTGCTTCAAAGTTTGTTGAACCAGAATTACTTAATATGTGTTTATACAAACTACACTCGATCAGAGTTTAGAATGAAATTGTTAGAGATTTGTCCTGATAACAGATGAACTGGATGAATTATGTCTTTGTTGGAATGCAGAAAGCACTTCAGAGCATGTTGATATGCTATATACTGTATGCTAATGTAATCCCTTCTGAGCTCTGTTGCTTCTTCAGTATTATCGATCCATGCTTTAGGTGATTTTAACTCTCTGTTGTCTATAAATTGTTTTCCTCTGTTGAGTATCAATATTGCTCATTAGCTTGAAAACATGTAAAAGATTTTCTTTTCTCCATAGTGAGTGTATTGGTCTAGTTTTGTTTTGTTTTTTTAATGCTGCTTTATAAGCCTTGTTAGAGCTTGATATGTAACAACGACCCAAAATTTTCATTAAAACTTGAAATGTAATAAGTGGTCAATAATGTAACAAAAGTGCTAAGCCAAAATGTTATTAAAACCCAAAATGTTTCAAGTGTACAATAATGTAACAAGATACTGAGCCCCAAGCGTAAAAACATTTTTTTGTTACATTACATCATTATTACATTATGGAGCAGGCAAATAGTTTTTCCCTTAATAGTGTAATAATTTTATTACATCATGGAGTGAGTCAATGATTTATGGATTAAAGGGCTTATTGCTCGAATACAGTGTGAAGTATCATACACAAATGCATATGCGTCAATATGTGTGTGTGTATGTATGTGTATATATATATATATTTACATAATCTTTATCATAACGTTTTGGTCATTTTTCTCCCTTATGGTTATCACATTATGGGGCAGGCAAAAAACTTTTCTCTCAATAGTGGAATAATTTTATGACATTATATATGTATATATTAGTGCTGGGACTTAATCGCGTTAATTTTGATTAATTATTAACAGAAAAAAATGCACTGAAAAAAATAACGCAGTTTTTTTGGCCTCTCCCATTGCACGAGTTCCTGGTACACCCGTAATGCTGATGCACAGACCACAACACAAGGAACAGTACTTTGTTCCATTATTGACCAGTTATTACATTTCGGGTTTTATTAAAAAAAAGAAAAATCTAACAATTTGGGTCATTGTTACATTTCGGGGTCTACCAAGCGTACGCTGCAGTAACCAGTTTGTTTTCACAGGTTGATGTTGGTGAAATAATTAGAGTAAATGACAGTGATTTTGTACCTGCGGATGCTGTCATTTTATCATCCAGGTAGACGAGGCCGTCCTGCTGCCAGTACATGGGGGACATCTCCCCCTCCCTCTTTTCTCCCTCTTTTTCTCAAGCAGCTCTCTCAAAGTAATGATGGTTTTCAAAAAATTAAGCCAAAATGTCAAACTTTATGATTATCATTAATGCTACAGAACAAGCTACTGTGAAACCATCATTTCTTCAGGTTCTAGTTTAGGATTCAACTTGACTCATGAGTGAAGCTACTGTACATGTCCTTCACCTTTTCCAAAACCATTTAGATGTGCCTTCAAAGAGCCTGGAATCAATTAAGATCTTATGAAATGCTCTTTGATGTTTAACATGAAATAAAGTGCAAATATAGTCCTTTGAAGTCTTTAACGCCGATATTCAGGTTCTTCTTTCTTAAGTGGTTTTGTGAAAAGGCGAACAGATGACCAACTTGACATTATACTCTTCTCCTCTCCCTGATACTGAAACGGTTGTCTCTCTCCCTCTAAATATGTTTTCTATTTGTCTGCATTTTTGTTTTCATCCTCTCATTCTTCCTTTTTTTTCTCATCCACCCCCCCCTCTTTTCATCCTCGCCTCTCCTGCCACACCTCCTGTGTCTCGCCCCCTGCTGTTGGTAAAATCAGGTGGCTGTTGGGGAAGTAGTCAGAGCTGCAAATGGGGATCACCTCCCGGCTGACCTCGTCATACTGTCGTCCAGGTCAGGATACGAGCAACGTAACCAACCAACCAAACAGCGGTGGGAGAGATAGGGGGCTGTGTGCAACCACCTAGAGGAGACCTAGTAGAGCTCCTGACACACTGAAGAGAGTTTAGTTCCACACCAGTGCAACGAGGAGTTGGTTTTTCTTTGGTTTCTAACATCATGAAGCTGTGTCGTTTAAGGCATCTATAGTTCCTACCACAGTTAGTTTAGATACGTTATGATACCTTTTATAACCTTGCATGGCTTGTATGCCACCCTAAATGCAACAGTAAATCCACTGCAAGCAGTTTGCATGCCTTCACTTTCCAAGACAGAAATAATCTTTGCCTCCCTTTAAAAGAGCATAGGGCAGGATTTGTGGAAAAAAATAAACATTAATTTGAAGTCTTTTAATGCTAATGGGTGATGAAGCGTTCTAAACCAAAAAGAATGAGGCCACACACATTTCTCCCAATTGCCTTGAACAGACTATTTGATGCATTTTGTACTGCAATTTTGGGCCTGAATTTCCCTCGTAAATGACGCTGATGCGCGTTCTCGACGGCTTGGAGAAGCGTCCACTCTGCCGAAAATGAAGAAGACGACGACGGCTTGGAGGCTGGAAGAAGACAAGCTGGTGGACCAAACTACTCTTTGGTTCCGTGGAGGTCTTGCAGTAAACAGTCCAGTGAAGGGCGATTAAATAAATAACGGTGTCACACTTAGAGTGTTGGAGTGTGGTTCGGGCATTCAGATATTTATATCCGAGCCCGACCTGAAGCCGACAATTTAAACCTCATTTCTTCCCATACAAAGTAAATATTTATGTTTGTTTTAGTGGTAAGCCCACTTTTATTAACAAACAACGGAACAGATCAAATGTCAAACACAAATGGGTGCGCAGTCCACACAAGAGACCCAGTGGATCTATTTACATGATCCATGTATCAAAGATAAGGATGATCCATGTTCTTGTGCAGAAAAAAGATTGTATCAACATTGGATGTTTTCAAAGCTGTCCTCCTCTACAGCGCTGAAGCTGCGCTTACTGCTACTACTGCAGGAATGGAAGGAACGTTGCGCGCAAGGACACTAAGTGACCGAACACACCACCAGTTCTAAATATCTGTCCGAACCCGACCCATGGGGTCTCGTCGGGCTACGGTCAGGTAGCCATCCTCTACTTGCAGTAAACAGTCACGTGAACAGCGAGTAAACAAATAACCGTGTCACAGTGTCAGCTGCTCTTCTATAAGAGTTCACGTGCACTCCTGGCTTGGCTGATGACTGCAATTACCTCGATGGCGGTCGTGTCACTATGAAGTCCTATTTCTTGATCCTGCCCTATATATGCTTTTTTAAGTTGCATGTATTTCAGTAATCCCCATTGCTGGAGGTAGAAAATGTAGAAACGAGCTTAACATTTCTGTGAAGCAAAACTCATTTTTAGCAGCTAACAGCAGCACTGACTGCGATAGGGCTTCATTTAACCCAAATGTGAGAAAAAGCATGATTTTCTAGAGAGACTTCCTCCATGGTAACTAAGCATGCACTAACTCAGTATGTCAGAGACCCATTTGTCTGCTGTGCCTTGGTTTACCTGCTTGCTCCGACCACCCACTCTGATGCTTATTCCCTCTTATTCTCCTATTTCTAACCATGGGCTTTTATAGCTAAACTTTGAGGCAGCCCCAAACAAAGATGCCATGCTCTTTTTTTTTTTTACATTAAACTGTTTACCTCATAGACATTTGTGTAGCTTTAAAAGTCTCATGTTGCCACTGGCTTGCATTGCTGCATCTTTGTTTGGCATGCTATGCTTGACGCTGGTTTGCTCTTGTCTTGTCTTGTGCCGTAGTTGTCTGTTTGCTTATTAACTGATCTATCTATAGTTTATAATTAGTCCCACGGACATTTACTGAATATTTACATTGGTAAAAAGACATGTTTAGTGCTTTTATACACATTTTTTATGTAGATTATATTCATGTAAAACAAAGTGAGGTTAGTTATACAGTAATTTGTTTATACAATAGGAAAACAGTGTTGAAATGTTGCAAAGTGTAACTACCTTCTTCCCTACAATAGTGAACCACAGGGTATGTGCTACATTGAAACATCTAATTTGGATGGAGAAACGAACCTGAAAATCAGACAGGTAACTTGTTAAAAAACCATTTTTGAATTCACGCTACATTTTCCTAATAAAACTATTCAAAGTGAACCCCCACTCTACATCAACAGGGTCACCATGTGACGGCAGAGATGAAGGAAATCGACAGTCTGATGCGTCTGTCGGGGAGGATGGAATGTGAAAGCCCAAATCGCCACTTGTACGAATTTGTTGGTAACATCCGTCTGGATGGACACAGGTGGGCGTCTTTCACAAAACTTCTTGCATTAATTCTCTATAAAACATGAAGGTTTTAGACTACCTTTAATCTGTTATTTAAAGAGTAACTCAAAAAATGCATTGATTGTGTGTGGAGCTCCCGGAGTAGTTAAGACACGCCCAGTCTATACTATAAAATGTATAAAGAACAATCACTGCTATGCTAACTACTTATTCAATACTCACTATAGCTCTCTATTCACAATTCTTTCAATCCAACCTAATCGTCACAGATTGCAGAGTCCACAGGTGCTAGTTTTTATAGGAGGGGCGGTGCTAACAGTGCTGGTTCATGAAGTAAGAAGCCACCAAGACGTTACAAACCACCATTCTCAGCCATTAGCAAACTTTGAATAAAATAGGGCAGTCTTACATTTTTACCACACAATACGCCAAATTCTTTGACTAAAATGTCAAGAATTGGACAAAAATGTGTCAGCAACCCCACTTCACACAAAATGCATTTGTTTTCAGCATATAAAAGTGGTTTTTGGGTTTAGTTACTCTTTAATCCATAACTTGTTTTGCAGTTTTACCATTGTAAGCCATATAAATACAGTATATACTGTATATTTAAAATCTCCGTATTGTGCTTTTGATTATATTTTAATCTTCTTTTATTCATAATAATTTATGTACATGTACAGTATACACACCTATTTTTTAAATTTTGTTCCAGCACTGTACCACTAGGTCCAGAACAGATCCTGCTAAGAGGAGCCCAGCTGAGGAACACACAGTGGATCCACGGTGTGGTCGTCTACACGGGACATGACACAAAGCTCATGCAGGTAAAGGACACCAGTGTCTGTATTCACAAAGCATCCTAAGGCTAAAAGTCACTCTTAGAAAAATCTTAGATTTCTTTGAATTTTAAGATTTTTCCTAGATTTATTCTTTGTTAGGATACAATAAATTCACAAGGAGGAGGTCCTACGAAAGCTCCTAAGGTGAAAAACTGTTGGGAGGAGTGAGGAGGACTTTTAAGAAACCTAACCCCCATTTTTCAACCGCATCTTTATCTGCTCCGAAACTACTGCGGAACCGCAAAGCAGCTGATAGGTTTCCGTTAAAGAGCCGAGTCTGCTCTAGCACAGCTCCATAACTGCTGCAGCATGCTGGAGCCCTCTGCAGCAGATACGCAGCCCTTCTAATTTTGCCTGACGCTGGAGCTGTGCTGCAGCACAAGAAGTAGTGCATAGACACACAATAAAATATAAATATATATTATTTTCAAATTAAAATACTTCATGTGTAATTCCATCCATTGGCCGAGGTTACCCCTGATAGCGGAAAACGCCGATCTTCCGGGGCCTCCATTTCGGACTTTATCGGAAACTGAGCACATATTTGGACTCAGGGGAATAAAAACTGTCCGCGATTTTCGACATATTTTTGACAAAATGAGCACTTTTTTGAACCCTAAAATTGTGCGTTTCAGCTCTAGCGGGCGCAATTTGGACTCTACCTGCAAAACCAAGCACATATTCGAGGGGACCAGACTTTTCCATTGATACCATGTTTGGACCGATCGTATTTCACATATAAATATTGTATTTATCCATGGTTGAATTACATATATAATGTATCGCGCGATTACATGTGAAGTAGCGGGATCTTCTGAGCCCATGCTGCAACTGAAATGCAGCAAAACCGGAGGCGGTGGAGACTTCCAGACAGCAGATTACGCTGCAGTTACGCAGCGGAGCAGATACACATCCAGTGGAAATCCAGGGTAAGAGTGTCTTAAACAGAGAGGACAGAGAGATATTCTCCGTATGTTTAATGACAGTGATTTATTAACACGCTACTGGGTAGATCGTGCAGAGATAATGTTTGTGGTTGACTTTATTAGGGATGTGTGTACGTTTCCCACAGCATAACGTAATAGCAGAGAACTTAGTTAACCTTTTTAATTCCCTGTTTATATGCTATGTGTTTCCCAGAATTCCACACGGCCTCCCCTGAAACTATCCAATGTGGAGCGAATCACCAACTTTCAGATCCTTGTGCTGTTTGGCTGCCTGCTGGCCATCTCTCTGGTCTGCTCCATTGGCCAAACCATCTGGAAGTACCAGTACGGCAATGATGCCTGGTACATGGATCTCAACTGTAAGAGTCCTGCTAGTCTCTGCTGCTCACCTTATTCCACATATTTTGTCTCACTTGTTCATATCAGCTTATTTTGTCGTCAATTTTTACGTTTCCTAAATGCTGGTATGTGTCATCATTGCTTTTTCTTTACGTTGCCTTATTTTTAAAAATGTGTTTTTTCACATTACAAGTGAAATATGTGGCAATGAGTGAATTCCCTGTTAAGTGACAACAGACAGCTGAGACATGTGTAACTGTGTGTTGTGAATGGTGGAAACAGAAATGGTTGAATATCACTGCGCTGCTGTACTTTTTTGTTCCTTTCTAATGTTCTGTTTGATTTTGTTGTTTTTCTTTGTTGTCGTTTTTTTTAACAGCTCCAGGTAACAACCATTTTAAAGCCTTGGCCATCCGTGAATGACCCTCCCTTACTAACCCCTTACTGAAGCTCTGCCATTGCTAAGCAAATGACGCCCCCTACCCTCGCCCCCCTTCTATGGTTGCCCTACTTTGTATGGGCCCCATGCCATGGACAAGCACATACCAGGGATTCAACAATAGGTTTTTCCCCTCCAGCTCTCTTATACCTTTGTCTAGTTTTTAATTTTTTTTTTTTTTAATTTTCAGTGCCTGATGCAAACGGTGTTTCACTTTTCCCGCCATTTCTTTCAGCCACGTTAAACTCTTTGCTCTTCCCAAGCTTCAGATCAGCTTATTTTACTCCTTCCCTCATTTTTCCCCTCCCATGAAATAAATAAATTGCACAAAGCGATCACTTGGACTAATATGAGCAACCCTGACTTGGTCAGGGTTGCTCATATTATGATTATATATACTCTATAAAGAAACCACAGGGGCAAAAAAAAATCTGACATTTTATAAATGTCTATTCGCTATTGCCTCTTAGGCTGACTTTTAAACACAAAGAGGGGAAGACAAGGGGGTAAAAACAGCATAACTGAAATAATTTAATCTTAATTATTGATTAGATCAAATAATTTAAATGAACTGTTACATGATAATAAAAATAAAAAATCTGAACGTGGCTTGCAAAGTGATTAACGTGACACTTCTTCCAGTCATTACTCCCTCCCCTGATAGGTCTGTGTAGGAGAGGTTGTGCCCTGGTCAGTTTAAGCTTGCCTTGTGACTTGCACTCATCCTCTGACTGAGCGGATATATTGGCTTTAATTTATTAATTTTCGTCCTTTCGCTCTCTCTCTCTTTTTTTTTTTTTGTTTATTTATTTTTTATTTTTTGGAGGGTTTTATTTTTTCTTCCTCGGTTAAATTGAACTCCGCCTCTCAAACTATACCGAGGGGGGTGTAAGTCAGAAAGCAAGTCGCTCATCTTGAGACTGAGTTTTATTTTCATAAGGAGTTGTTGAGACTCTGTCCAATGCATATTAAACAACCTGTGACAAAGGAGAGTGGTGGAGGGATCCTCATAAATTTAACACCCAATGTGCTCAAGTCACTGTGTTCACTCATTATTCATATTTTACCTAATGTTTTAACCCCGGGTTGTTATTGAGGGAGATGTCAAACGTTTTATTCCTGCTTTTGGGATTTACGGATAAATTGTGTAAAATGATTATTCATCATTTTACCTGCTCAGGAATAACAAATTAATTAACATTGTTTGTTTAGGTCAGACATGTACAACTGGTGGCCCTCAGTCTATTTTTGTGTGGCCCCCAAGGTAAATGCAAAAAATGACTCCAGAACAATACACAAATGATGACAAAATTACTCCAAAAGCACACATTATGACAACAAAAACACAAAATGATAGAAAAATATACAAAAAGACAACAAAAATGCAAAAAATTACTCAAAAACATAGAATCAGAGAGGAATATTTGAAAAAGGACAATATAAATATGCACAAGGACAGAATAACAATAAATAAAAAAGAAATCACAAAATAAATGAGAAACCCCACAAAACAATAACAGGCGTGCACAAAATGACAACAAAAACACCTAGAGACACTTAGTTTTTTCCTGTAATAATGCTCAGATTGCTCATTATTTCTAAATGCTGACGTTAATGTTGATAACGTGGCCCTTGGAACAAAAAAAAAATCAAATTTTTCCGGCCCTTGCTGTGATTAAAGTTGTCTTTTTGTGGTTAAATAGTTTTAATAGTTCTCATATAAAAGCAATTTAAATGGTATTTAGTAATAAAGCTTAAAAATATATTTTATGATTAATCATTGGCGATCACTTCATACAAACGATCACACAGTCCTATTGTTGCACTAAATACTGTGAATGTTGTCGCACCAAAAGCTGCTTGTTTTTTAAAGATAATTTTATTTTTTAACAAGTTACGACTTTATATTATGAAGAATAATCTGCCACTTGAAATACATTTGTCATGCAATGCTGACTCCATGACTGAAGTCGGGCACTGTTTTTGCCACTCTCGTAACACCTGATGGCATGATCGACGTGTGTCTGCATGTAGCATGAGAGAGGTGTTACTTTAACCTAAAATATATCTTATCATTATATATAATGTCATGAGTGAAGAGTTATAAACTTTAAAGAAGCAAATGGATCGTTTTGGGGTTTTTTTCCCTTTAGTGACTTAATATCCGTGCATGTCCTGCTTTGTTTTGTCATGTTTAAACGTCTTACTTATTAAAGAGTCGTATTTAATTGCCTGATATACTTAACTCAAAAAGAGTGACATGAGGTGCATCCAAACCTTTAATAATTGGCGTAATCCACCCACTATTGTCCCAGTTTTCTTGGTTGAGAATGTGCTTTGGACTGATTCTCCCTCTTTTGTCTTGAAAGCATTATGTTTGTCCTCCCTCCACCTCTGGAAAAGTGCTCCCTCCTACTGTATGTGGTGTTGTTGTAGCAGTAGCTTCCATTCTGCCACATTCCTTCATGCCATCCAGTTTGGTTTTTTTTTTTATTTTGCAACCCGTTTCTGTCACTGGGGGAAGGGTTGGCCCCCTCAACCGCATTGCTAAGTTCAAGGCTTGGGTTGAGGAAGGTAACATTTGCATCTCCTGCAAGCTGAGGAAAGGTAAATCACATCCCTCCTGTTTCATGTTTGGTGTCGATGGGGTAACGAATGTTGATCATTGCCTATATTTAGCTTTTTTGGGACTAGCATCATCTTGCATAGTGCTTTGTGAAACTCATTGCCTGGATCATGCTGGATGCCAAGGCTGCTGCTGTGACACTAATGACATTAAAAGTTACTTCAGTCCCTCTTGACTACTTTTGACTGTTTGGGACTTAAAATTGGATTAAGGATGAGGCTGGGTAGAAGAATGGTGAACTCCTGCTAATGCACGATATTAAACCCCAAATGTTCCCCACAGTGGGTAATGTTGATCATTAGCAGGAGGTGCCTTTTGAGCATTTTCATTTAACAACTTTTTATGTTTTTCCAAACCAGCTCTGATAACGCTCCTCTGTATCGCTTTCCTTTATTCAAAACTCACCCATTAATAGATGGAGGAGCAGCAAACTTTGGCCTCAACTTCCTCACCTTCATCATTCTGTTCAACAACCTGATACCCATCAGTCTTCTCGTCACTCTGGAGGTTATCAAGTTTACTCAGGCCTTTTTCATTAACTGGGTGAGTCAAGGAAAATATAAACTAAGAAAGATGCACTGTTATCCTTCTATTAAAGCAAGGATCGTCTGTCTGTCTGTCTGTGTGGAGCAATTACTTCCTCGACACAGTGTCTTTTGGACCTGAAACTTTTTTACAAGCTTGCACACATGCCGAGTGTGCATCCATTATTTTGGACTTATTTGGTGATTATGTTTCAAAACGTTTATTTTCATTTTGAAATCACCGCGGAATCAACGGGGGTTACACCGGACGGAGAGTTAGATCAAAGAGGCGGGAGGGCCGTCTGAGCAGCCGCACTCACACTGATACTGATATACTAGCAACTCACACACGCACACACACACACACACACACACACACACACGCGTGACGCACGTGCGTGTGTGTGAGACTGAGCCTACAGAGGAGAGATATATAGACAGTACCACAACCAGAAAGAGGAAAGGAAACAGTTTAACATCTACAATTTAAAAAAAAAACATTAACCATAATATCTCTCTCTCTCTCTCACACACACACACACACACACACACACACACACACACACACACACACACACACACACACACCTGCATTTAGTATTGTTAAATGCTAAAAAAATAGTTTTATTTGTACAAATGTATGTCCTTTATCAGATTCTACCTGAATGGCTGCATTGGTACAAACTTTATTTATCACTTTATAATGTTCATGTCCCATAGAATTAAACCAGGGAAATCGCACACGCTATTTTACTTTGCACCCACAAATAAACCCCTTTATAACACTACAGAGTGCAGAGTATGTACACCTCTTTGTACATCCCAAGATTTTTAAAATAATTCTGGACTTATTAATGGCTTTTAAATACATACATGGATTTTTTTTTATTTAATTTTATTTTTTGCAAGAATTGAGTTCAATGAATTTGTGGAATTTGAGATTTTTGCATTTTGTGCTTTGAAAGAGTTGCAGACATTTTATTTTTGACTGTCAAATGTATTTAAAATAAAGCTAAAATTAGAAAGAGAATGCTCTTTAACTTTTTAACCTTGTCATGGTTTTTAAAATATATTTTCATGGTCTTGGATTTGTCTCTGCATTCTGCTTGTTTCGGTCTTGGTCCGGACTCCCAAAAGCCTTGGCGTATGCATTCCATTCTGATCTGAGGGAAGTCGTGTTAGTGGATAGTGTTGAATTTATTACAATGTGTAATGTTGTGTTTAAGACCAAAGGTTACGTTTAGAGAAAACTAGCCATTTTTACGTAATTGAGAGAAAGGTAATTTGGATTAAGATTCTGAAATATTATTCATAGTTATAATTGAAGGTGGATGAGCAGGAAGTGAAAGGGATTCTCAACCCAAATGACAAAGACAGCTCAACTGAAAGACTATTTGTAAACTTTATTACTAGAAATGAGAGGCAATTTACAAGCTGACTATACAATAAGAATCATTTTTAAATGATTTGGCAAACTGTCACATAGTTATTACTCAAGGAAGTGCTGCATTCGCGTTACTCCGACTGGTTTGATGAAGTGAAAGGCATCAGATCCGTAGTATGGTACTATCCGGTGGTACGTAGTCTCACTCGTAATAATATGTCTTCCTTGTTCATAGCTTAGTGATACTGTATTGTTGTTTTACAGAATTTAGTTAAAAACAAACATTAAGCCGAGGGTTTACTACTACGGGCCACATAAAAAAAATTAAAAAAAACAAGAAAATCTGTAATATGAGATTAAAGTTGTAATGTTATGAGAATAAAGTTGTATCTTAATGAAAATTATAGATTTATGAGATTAATATCATAATATTTTAGGAGTAAAGTTGCAATATTTTGAGTATAAAGTCGTAATTTTCTGAGAATAAAAGTATTAGTGAGATTATATACATTATCTCTTTAGGTTTCACACATGGTGAAATACTGAGACATTTGGCCATTATCACCACACTGTTATCAGTTTAAGGACTTTAAAGACACATGTTCTGATAAAAGAACCAGGAGGAACTGGCTGGAAGTGGTCGATTTAATGGGTGTTAATTGCGTTCACTTCAACGGGGAATTTTGAGTTTTTCAAGCTACGGCTTTATGAAATTATGAGCATTCTCAAAATATTGAGACTTTAATCTCGAAATGTTATGACTTTAATCTAATAAAATTATAATTTTATTCTCAAAATATTACAACTTTTAATGTGGCCCTAATACGTCATCATAGTTTACTGCTATTGGCCCCCATTCTTTAATTCTGAAGAATAATTAAGGTTCATGGAGAATGGAAAGACATGGTGTATTGGCCTTGCTTTTTTCAGTTTGAGTTTAATTTAGTGTAGCACCGAATCAAGCAGTTTTTTTGTATTGTTTCAAGGATACGGATATGCTGTACGAGCCAACAAACACACCTGCGATGGCGCGCACTTCCAATCTGAACGAAGAGCTCGGCCAGGTGAGCACAGCATTTTTACTGCAGGTTTCATCACTGATGGTAAAACACTCTTAATCTGAGTTTTCTTTACACTTTTAGGTGAAATACATTTTCACAGACAAGACTGGAACTCTGACCTGCAACGTGATGCAATTTAAGAAGTGCACCATCGCCGGTGTGGCCTATGGGTACGCTCCATTTTTCTTCTCTCCCTCTCTCCTTCACGAAATGCCAGCTTTGCATCATGCTACATCTGGTGTGTGTCTCACCCACCCTCACCTTCTAATTAGCACCTGCATCAGTTCTCCTTTCAACAGAAACTATAAATAAAAGCTGTAGAAAGACGCTTGACACTGCTTTTGTCTGTGACGTAGGTGCGTTTGCTAAAACTCACACACCTTCAAGAATTTGGTCACGCTTTATAGTTGCAAGCACAAGATGTTGGATGTTAAAACTTTTCACTGAGCTGCAGTAACATTTCATCCCTGGAAGTGCTAAAGAGAGTGTTTTTCAGCACCAAAGCGAGAGCGGGCGTAACAGTACATGATTAATCCCATTTGGGTTTAATTAAAACATAATCGATGAAATGCAGCCTGAAGGAGAAATGAGAGGTTTATCTGCTGTTCAGATACGACGTCTTTCCACGAATGCCTTCCCATTGACACCAGATAAACCAATACTCTCACATTTTTTACAGTACTTTATGCTCATTCAGGGTTCCTGTGGCATTTTTGTTGTCGTGCTTTCTACTAGAGATGGTGTTTTCTGTTTTTGGAGGCTTTTTATTCATCTTGGTCAATCCAGTCTGTCACTAAGGACAACAACCCTTTGTTTAAAAGGCTAAAGTTAGGATGAGTGTGTGTTTTTAGCTAAAGTAGAGGTTTCTTTTAGCTGCTGAAATGAGGACTTCATTCTAATTTTATCCGTCCCTCAAGGTAAATGCAAAAAAAAAAAAAATGACTCCAAAATCACACAAAATGACAAAATATTACACACATCAACAACAAAAGTACTCCAAAAACACACATTACGACAACAGAAACACACAAATTACAAGAAAATATACAAAATTACAAGAAAAACACACAATATAACAACCGAATTGCACAACATGGTAGCAAAAATACACACAATTAATCCAAAACAACACAAACACACAAAATGACAAAGATATACCAAATGACAACAACAAAACAAAAACAAAAAATCAATATTCATCTCAGCATTTAGAAATAATGACCAATCTGAGCATTAATACAGGGAACATTAAAGTTTGTGTAAAGCAAATTTAGCCATTTTCTTAGGTCATAAATTTATTCCTTAAAACATGTAAAAAACTGTGGCGCTAAGCTTCACAAACTGTGTTTCAAATTTCAAATAAAACGCGTCCGCTGGTGCCACATTTTTTAAGAAACTAGCACTTTTTTTGCACCGCAATTTAGTTTTTTGCCTCTCGCGGGCGCAGTTTTGACTATACCCAGGAGGACTCGGACGGAGCACACCTTTCCGCTGGCCCGACCCGAGCACTTTTGGAAAACCAATGGTAGAAGCAGTATCGAGCCGCTTTCACACTGCTCTCTCCCATACAGTACACGCAGGCAGTGCCCTTCCAGCGCATGGGTGTGGTGCCAACCCCTCTAACTGACACGCCCCCAGCGTCTCAGAGCAGAGAGAACTGCTTGTTTTTTCATGATTTTGAGACCTAATTTTATATACTTAGCAATTTTTTTCATCTTTCAAATTTGCTTCAGTGGTGTGACAAACTCATAACACAAATTTATTTCTGCTTTACACGGACTTTAAAGGGCTTGGTTTATTTCTGTTGTCGTTTTATATATTTATGTGCATTTTCACTCTCATTATGTGTGCTTTTGTGTGGTACTTGACTCATTGTGTGCATTATTTACTTGAAATTTGTATTTCCATTGTCCTTTTGTCCAATTTTTGGTGATTTTCAGTAATCTTGTGCGTTTCTGTTGTTTTGTGCATTCACTTTGGGAGCCGCAAGTTTCCTATGGCTGCTTTTTACAGTTAACATGGCGTGTCTGTCCTTTTTTTTTTTTTAGAAACCATCTGAAAATAGCAGTGCCCATGTCATATGAATGTAAATAATGAATCTATGCATAAAAAACTCACTAACTATGTTTTTGGTTTGTAGAATAATATTCAAATATCTATAGATTGATAGATAGATAAATAGCTTTATTTCAGACTCAGGGTCCATAAAAAACAAACAAACAAACACATATAAAAAGGTCTAACAGTCAAATTTTTAAAGGCCCCTATACCAGTGCTTCCAGAGCTGAGACGTGCAGCGGATGGCACTGTTTGTAATGTTCACCAGTACAAGAACAATGTCAGATTTGAAAGTTTAAGAGAATTACGCAGGTATTGATGATTTCAACAGAGCTGTCATTTGTTTGTTTCCATCTCTGTTGTTAACCTGTTTTTCATTCCATGTTGTACAAACATATTTCTATATTGTATACAGTGTATTTCTACATAGAGCTGTTGGTTGCTGGTCTTTCCCTCTTCTAATCATAGCTGCTCGCAGCTCCCTCTGGGTAACTCATGAAATATGGATATGGAAGTACTTCTGAGGCAGACTCTTTCAAATGAATGTTTAAATTCTGACTCCTACCACTTTTGAATGTTATTCTTCAGCACGTTATAACCAAAGATGAGATTTTCACTATACACAACTGTTCATACACTGTTTAAGAAGGACAAATTAACAATCATATTATTGTGTTCGTTCCCAGAAAGAACACCCACACTTAAAGCTCCCCAACACTAATGCTTGCATGTGCTCTTCACCACAAATTAAGAGCTGCTGTAATTAATAATGTCATCTCCAAGGGTGCACACACTGATTAATTCCACTGGATTGGAGTCAAATTCTAGGGGGCGTCTGGGGCGCATCGCGCGGGCGGCATCAAGGAAAGGCGATCTGGCGCGCTCTGGGGTGCCTGGTCGGTGCGCCTGGGGGCCGGCGGGGCGGCTTGCAGCATCCCCTTGGTGCCCTCGGCGACTATGGGCGTGGTTGTTGTCCCTGGGGGCGCTGCTCTCGGTGCTGCTTCCGTTCCGGGTCCTTCTGGCCTGGGGTCCGGACCCTGCTGGCTCTGGGCCCGCCGGCTGCCCGTTCCGCGCGGCTCTGGCCGTCTGCTGGGCGGGGGCCTTGGCTCCTCTGCTGGGGTCTCGGGCGGGGGGCTCTCTGGGCCCTTCCCTCGGTGGGTTGGGTGCTTTGGTGTGGGTGGGTGGGGGTAGCTGGATGCTGGTTGGGGGTTGGGGTCGGTGGGGGGATGCGCTGGGTGCTCTGCTGCTTGGGGCTTCCTCGGATGTGTGTGTGGGGGGCGGTGGCTGCCTCTCGGCCTGGGATCTTGGGGGCATCTGGGGGGTTGCTCGGCCGCGGGGGGGTTGCCTGGGGCTCCCTGGCCTCCGCTCTTTCTGCTGGCCTGGCTGCATCTGCGGGCCCAGGGCAGTTCCTGGGCTTGCAGTAGCGGTTTTTTTTTTTTTTTTTGCACATATACTGGTATACGATGCACTGGCACGCCTTGGGATGTGGGATAAAACTCATACTGGGCTTAACCTTAGACACGTTAATCCCAAATACCTACTTTAGGTACTACCATTCACTCATTCCCCCTGTTCACAGCCACCACCATTATAGCTAAGCTTCACACTTGTCACCATACTGGCTGGATTACACAACATAATAAGCACAATATATTCTACAACCTCACATCTCACCCTGACTGCAAAACAATCTATTCTTCCCCACCTTTTCTATTTCCTGCCTTGAGTCCCTCCTCCCTGCTCCCACCTGCGCCATGCACAGAGCGGAGAGATGTCCAGCATGTAAAAGCAGACAAACTTGAGAAGCAAGGTCCAACTCGCCGCCGCACAATTGTCATGGGATCATCACCCCAAGGCAGCAGGGAAATGAGGGCGTGGGGGACCCCCAGGTGCACGCTTGAAAGCAAAACAGGTGGAGCCGGAGAACAGGGAACTCCCGGCTGCTTCCTGGACCAGCCGAACCGAGCGTACTGAGACAGCGGGGCGGGAAGGGTATAGAGAAAATACCCAGAGATCAATCCTCTGTGTAACAGTTAGTGGATCTCCTCCTGTAGAACACGGGCTGATTCTCCCCGAGTCTGTGAGTGTATTATACCGGTTGAACGAGGGGGGACAGCTGCAAGTCTGCATCCACCAAGTGGTGGAAAGGGTTTATAAGTGCCGAAAATATCTTAAGTGCATTAAAAGGAGCAAAAATATGGCAAGAAAAAGTGATGAAAATGGGTTAAATTATGGAAATGTTGGTGTAGTTGTAGAAAAAGGGTAAAAATAAGCAAAACATTTTTTTTATAAAATATGCTTAGTCCCGACCCCAAGGTTGAGAACTCCTACTTTAATCCATCCAACCTGTTACACCCTAGTGTCATTGATCCTGGTGTGTGCACATTCACAGATGTTGATCACAACACACTTTATCAACACAATGATTTTTTTTTGTTCTCCACCTTCGTTTTTAACAGTCACGTCCCTGAGCCTGAGGAAGGTAGTTTTGCTGAGGATGACTGGTAAGACAATGGGTGTGAAATGATGGTAGTTGTTATTTATCTCCCCCGCCTTACTGCTTCTGTGATGTACAGTATTAGTGCTGCCTTGCCTTGTGGAAAATGTGACGTTGAAAACCAAACCTCAGTGTCTCCTTCCTTTCCTTTTGTGCCTTCAGTGCTGTAGTGTGTGACTGTGATGTGTGATTATAACTGTGTGTGTATCGGTTATGTGAAACAATAGTTCCAAACAAATGGTTTTGTGTTTATTGATCAACAGATGTGGATTTTCACGGTTTAGAGTTGATATCATACTAACAGACACTTGTGCATCTGCAGATTTGAGTCATGTGTCATGTTTAGAGCTAATTCTCCTGTTTCCTGCAGGAAAACACCTAACTAACCCACACACTACTCACTTTTCCTCCCTGTTTCTATCTCAGACACACACACACACAGACACACACACACACAGACACACACACACACACACACACTCTCTCATCTGAAATCTATCTGCTACAGAATGAAGATCTGTACTAACAGCATGGGCGTGTCTTGTCTATAGTTTGCATGGGGGCGGGGATTCAAGCTTGTTTGTTAAATCCTATTATGCCAAAACTGACGCTGCTTTGAAGATGATGCCAGCTTTAATGAAAGCATGTTTCTTTGTATTGCTGCACATTTTTGTTTCTGGAGCAATTGGAATGGATGTGTTTATATAATTTAAGTAGAAAATGAAAGAAAGATAAAATAATCATATGGTATTGCATTATAAATGGATTCACCATTATTGTGCCAAGTTGCTATTTATACCCTTTGAAGACTGACTTGAAAGCAAACTGTATGAAATGAGACATTTTTTGCATCTTTTTATTTCTTTATCTATGCAAATAATTTGCTTTTACTTGTTTTGAACTTTTCTTTAACCCACAGTTCCTTGTACAGTGTAAAGTTTAAGTTTTTTGATTGTTAAAGCTTTACTTTGTAAATCCAAAAGCAAAATGAGCTTTTATCATTAAGTTTATACTTAATAAATGTATCTCACTGGCTGAAATGGATCGACCTAGGCTGGCTTTATGTTTATTACATGTACCGTTCAGTATGGCGGACGATGATAATGTGATGTGTGGACATAACATATAAATATACACTCTAGTCTAGATATTGGAGCTCATTTTTATTAAATACAGTATGGTTATATGTCGTGTCACACTCATGGCTCTGGGGCCAAATCCGGCCCTTTGGAGCGTCTAATTCGGCCTGCAGGAGAAAGTAAAAATGACAGTGAAAACGTGAATCATTGTGTAAATGAAATTGACCAATTTTTGCAGGGACTCCAAGTTTTACCAGTGCTTTCCAATGGTAAACTGTTGAAAAAATAATTTAAATTTTTTCAAAATCCTAAAATTTTCTTAAATGATTACATAACATTTCCCTTAATTTGGTCACAAAATCTAGAAAATTTAAAGCAGAGATTGTGTTGGGATCCATATGTGTCATTCATTGCTTGGATTTTGTTGATTTCTTACATATTTTGTATTTTATGTATCCACAGAAGTGCAAACTATGGCACAATAATGTTGAAATTACTCATTTTTCCTCATAAAATCTGTGGCCCACTTGAGATCAAACTGCTCCGTATTTGGCCCCTGAAGTAAAGATGAGTTTGACAACTCTGGTCTATGTCATGAGCCAATGATATTACAAAACCCCAGTGATCTCTAACTCCACCATTGTCCTTACTGTGTGGTGCGGCATGTAAGCTCTTAGATTGGCTTCTGATCTCTGAGTATTGACTGTGAACAGCTCGTTCCCATAGCGACAGGACCTCTGTTATGGCGGCAGAAGATCAATGACTGATTGTTCAGCCCGTCTACCTCCAGCCTTTGAAATTATATTAAGACAGCAACACGCTGCTTTCCTGGAGATGAAGGCTTTGATGTTGCTTTCATGTACAGCGTGAGAAGAAATGTTGCATTTATGGACATTTCCAGTTTTAGTTGCAGAATTGATTTTTTTGTGCCACCTCCCAGCAAAACGAATCCTGTTCGATTGCATTGTGTGTTAAGTCTTTTTGGTGAAACTACTGTACAATTCTAGTTTCCTACCACAGGCGAAGACGTACGTTGTAAAAAAAAAAAAAAAAGTCTTAAAATTGGTCATTGAAGCAAGCACGAGTGTTAAAGTAATGGACCACTGACCTGTCGAGGGAGCACTGCCTCGTGCCTCAGCAGTTTTTTCAGGATGATTGAGTTCTAACAGTTGATGGATGGATTTAGTCAGTAATTGTCATTTCAATTTTAGGTTTTTTTTTTTTTTTTTTTCCTGCTAGACATACTGAGGAAGTGTGTTTAGAACATACTGTATTTTCCACCCTGTAACCATGAAATGTTGTCTGCAGACTTTTATTTAAATTTTGATTTGATTTGATGTATTTTGAACAAGTAAATGAAAAACAAAGACAACAAACAAGATTCTCAACACAATTTTGCAATTCAGTTTACATTTTCCAAAAGGAGTGGGCAGAATTACATACTTTATTTAATTCCACTCCCTATCCATAAGTCCCTTTTTTGTTAATTAATTGCTTCTCATTATAATAGTAAACTCTGAATTTCACCTTACAAAGTCTTACAAATGATTACAAATAAAATACGAATATAGCAAACACCATAAATAAACATAATGGAAATGTACTGCTAAGGATTGTCCTCACTATATCTTTTGAAAATAATTTCCCCAAACAGAAATACATAAACTTTTCCTGGTTGTACGAAAACTCGGTATTTTGAAATGAAATAGCCCTCTTAAATCGTAAAGTCTCTCTTGCTTTAAACATGATTTTTTCCACCTTGGTTTGGACTGTAAAACACAGTCTATATTTAGATCTTTTCTCTGTCACGATTGTGTCAAATCATACACATTAGGATATATAGTTAAATAATCATACATAATTATCCACACAATGATTCAGACTACTTTAAGATGAATACAGTCATTTCATGACCATTGTATATCGTGAAAAATCTATAAGTTGGATAAACATCTGTTCCTTCCTGTGTGTTTTTGTAGATGTGGCACTGTATTGACCCAAGCTTTCCCCATTTAATTGCTGTGCTCTCTCTCCCTTCCTCTATAATTCATTTCCTCCAATCCTCAATTTTCTCTCTAAGAGATGAGAGTATCACTGGCCAGGGCGCAGCTCTGCTCTCCTGTGGGATCAGAAAGACTCATTTATGGTTGCTAATGGCAGCCTCGGTAACATGTCTATCAAAGCCCAGCGCTGTGGACAATGATGCTGTCAGCCTGATCTATAGGATTTCTATAGGATTCTATTCACACGGCATCGGGGATCGATCCATGTTAGACTGTCAGGTGGACAGAAAGTCGCCTCAGACACAGAATTGGAAAAAATACAAATAAACTGTTTTTCTGCTCATCGTTAAAAGGATCTTCCTCTGTGTTTACAAATGTGGCCTAAAATTTTTGAAAAGGCCTTGTTAAAAGATCTATGCCTAACATAATGCATTATTATCCCCAGCCACAAAGTGTGAAGGGGGATAAGGGTTTGAACTCCGGTGTGTAACTTCAGGGTATCAATACCTTGATGAAGTTTGAAAATGAGAAGCGCGCAATTATTTTTTCTCGAGTTATTGCCCTTGTTCCAGTTTTTGGACTCTATTCAAGGTATCTTCAAAGGGGACAGCTTTTCTCAGAAAACTTTTAAGATGCGATAACCAAATTTGGTCTGTGGCTTCAGGGTATCAATACCTTGATGGAATTCGAAAATGAGAAGCGCGCAAATATTTTTTTCGGAGTTTTTGCCCTTGTTCCGTTTTTGGGACTCTGAGCTATCTTAAAATGGGACAGCTTTTCTTAGAAACTGTTTAAGATAGTTTGTAATTTTATATTCTGATGTGATAATATTTTCTTATGGATACAACTAAGTTCTTAGTTTTAGGACATTTAGGAAAAGGTTGTGAATTACCAACCAATCTGGTGGGGGATGTTGATGACTGTCTTCTTGTTATTATATAAAAATGGGACTAACTTTACGGTTTTTAAAACCCGTCTTCCGCCATCTTGAAATCACGGGATTGATGATGTCACCCAGCCCCATTTTCCTGTAATCATCCCATTGTTTTCTACTGGAGTGAAACATTCAGCCTGCTTTTTAGGTCATTTAGCAGCTTTTTCAGTCAAAATGATAACTTGTGCTACTTTTGGTTGCTGTGTCAAACTATGGCCCTTTGGGGCATTCAATTTGGCACCCAGGAGAAAGGAAAAATTACAATGAAAATATTCTGGTAATCATTACAATATTTGCAGGTGCTCACAGTTTTCCCGGTGTTCATATTACACGATTGCAGTAATTTTTAATGTTAAAAACAATTTTCCTCAAATTATTGCATATTATTTCCCTTAACTAAATACAAATTGGTCAGAAAACTTGGATATTGTCGGTTTTCTTATGTATTTTGTCTTAAATCTATACGTAGAAGTACAAAATATAGCACAATAATGTTGAAATTGCTCGTTTTCCTGCGTAAAATCTGTGGCCCACGTGACATCAAACTGCTCCGTATTTGGGCCCTGAACTAAAATGAGTTTGACACCCTGCTCTAAATAATCAGGAATAGTTAAAAAATAATCTACGACTGCAGGCGGCGACAGTTCCAACTCTGTGGTTTGGTAGTAAACAATGAAGCAGCTACTTACAGGTAAATGGCTGTGTGACATCATTGATCACGTGATTTCAAGATGGCAGAACACGGTAAAGTAGTCCCATTTTTAAAAGTTAATAAAACAAATATGGTGCAAAATAATGCATTTTGTTAGGCATAGATCTTCTAATAAGGACATTTCAAAGGTTTTAGTAAAATCAGTGATGGATCCGTTTAATGTTGCTGTCAGACATCCTGTATATTTCTGTTCTTCAAATTTCTAATGAGCTGCATTGGATGATTGAATTACATTTGCATCAAGCCAGAAAATCTAAACTTCAGCTGCTACACGAGACTAATTGCGTTCCCAGTAATTCATTAGAGTTTGGCTGATTAGTGGATGATTAATGTGGTGTTATTTAGCTACCCTGTCGTCTGTGGCTGTAAGCAGTTCATCATCCATTGTCTCATTTCTGAACAGGAGGACAGGAAACATTTATTCATGTTGGTCATGGAAGTGTCAGGTCTGATGATTAGAGTAAAAAAATAAAATAAATAATTCTTGTGGAAATGTCCATTTGGGGACATAGTTCATTACCTGAAAAAGCTTTAAAACTTTTGGGTTTTGGATTGGGGAAGGGGTGTTTTAAAGCATTTATTCACATTTTGTATATGTATGATTATATTGATATAATGTGTTGATACAAACCCATTCATTTGTGCACACATTTACAATGCAATTGTAAAATAGCATGATTTAAGTGACCAAAACAGGATAAAGCTTCTGTAAAGAAAATGAATGACCAAAATAAAGCTTTTTTTTTGTGTGTTTTAAATAAACCATTTTTAAAATGAAAATCAGCAACAACCTCAATAGATAAAACTTTCACTTTGGTCAATTTAGAGACGCCATTGTCCACCATTTTTGTTTTGGGAGAACATGCAACATCCAGCTAAAGATGCTGCATGGCCAATTGCATTAAAGTTAATTTATAGATTACAAATAGATACACATCTCTGTTAGTGGAAAAGAAAAGAAACAAAAATGCACATGTAAAATGCTTTAATAGCTTTTAAAAGATTTTTTTTTTTTAAATCTGAATAATTTTAATAATCCCAGGGGGAATTACTTTACCAAAAACAAAAGGACAAAGTTATTTTATGTAATTTACATTGGTTAAGATTTGTAAAATGTTACATTATTATTATTAATAAATGTATAATTTTGTAGTAATACTAATTTAGTATTGATAAACCCAGCCTAATAATAATTATATTTATATTTTAAAAAATCAAAAAAAATAAACAACTTCCTAATTTAAGCCTTGGTTAAATATCTGTGGATATGATAGAACTTTGAATTATATTACTGTATTGATTAAGGGACAGTAACAATTTATTTAAATAATAAGAAAAATCCTCAACAAACTGGCACTGTAGAAGAGGAAAAATAACTATCATTGTACTTCAAAGACCCTCCTATTCTTTTTATCCTCTGCCAGAATACTGAAAGCTTCATGTTCCTGTGGACCACGCTCCTTTATTAGCTCTACAATCATCAGAACACACTGTCATCATAATAACGATTATTTAGTTCTTTCTTTTCAGTCTCACCTGTGCCGAGGACAACAAACGCCCCCACTCTATTCTCTGTGCAGTGCTGTGAAGCATCAGAGTGTGTTTTTGATGTTGATAATTCCTGCGTCTCTTCTTTTCAGGCACAGCACGCACTCGTCGGAGGAGGCGGGATTTAATGACCCGGCCTTGCTGGAAAACCTCCAGAGCAATCACGTAAGTATTGGGAAACGTCGTGATCTGCTGCTGCTTTTGCTGAGGGTGTTCAGGGCACAGTTAAATCTAAATCTGATTAAATGTTATTACATAACTTTTTTTTTTTCACATTGATGCTATAGTAGTCTGATAAGCTGTAGTGTTTCAATATTAGTCATAATTTCAGGTCATGTTTCCTGGTTTTAGAAACTTTTATTTCATATCAATTTAAAGTTATTTGATGCGCTCTAATTGCACAAAACTGCAAAATAAAATTAAGCAAATACCTGGAGTCACTGCTTCTGACATTGTTGAGACTTACTGCATGCACTGATGTGCCTTCCTAGAGCGTATTATTAAAGATGGGCGCTTCTGTGCACTTGGAAGGATGCTGTAATGATCACCTGTAGTGACGAAAGACTGTGATTGATTGTATGTTTGGCAGCACTCGGCTGCAGAGTCGCACAGGAGAGGCAGAATGTCACGTTTATTTTCGTGCATTAGTGCTGCCGAGGGAAATCAGTAATCCTCCCACAGTGGTATCTCTTATTTTTACTGCACAATCTTCTTCACTAATCAGGTTCATCTTGGATCTGCTTTAGCTTCATTTTGATATAACATATAACTCCTTTTAGTTCAGGGGCCAAATATGGAGCAGTTTAAACTCAAGTGGGGGAAAAAGAACAATTTTACCATCATTGTACCTTAGATTTCCATATCAGTTCAGTTCACTTCAAAAATTCTTGATTTTGCTACCAATTTTCTGTGTGGAATTGTTTGTGAGAAATTACAACATTTCTGGAAAAATCTAGTTTTCTTTCCAAAATTTGCAATAAAAATGACTGCACCCATGTGATATAAACAAAAAAAAAAAAAAAAAATGCAAGCCCCTAAAAATATTGTAGATTTTTATTAAATTGGTGAAATTGAGAACTATAACTGGACGATTTGGTCATTTACACAGTAATTCATGGTTTCTCTGTCGTTTTTACTTTCTTCTGCGGGCCATATTGGATGGTCAAAAGGGACGGATTTGGCCCCCGGGCCTCGAGTTTGACAGATGTGATTATGATGATTTTACTTTTTATTCAGATGCAGGTGTGTACCTTTTTTTTGCATAGGAAACAATAAGGGTGTAAGAAAAAAATGATTCAGCGATATATATTGCCATATTTCACAGCGTGATTACGTGTCGATCCAAAAATATCCAAATAAATTTTTCAAATCGTGCTTTTTAACGAAAAAAAAACAAAAACAAATTAATTGGGCCAACATATGCATAGCACATAAACTCGCAGTCACTAGGTGTCAGTGAACCACATAAGACCTTGTTAAACTACCTCACTCCTCAATGCATTTTATCTTGGAGGTTGAAAGCACTTTATTGTTATAAATCATACTGAGCACTTTTATAGATGTATGTGGTTATTTTTTAGAAGTTAAGAGAGAGTCAGAATCTGTTGCAAAAGTTAAACATTTTTGAAAAATGTAATTTGACAGTTTCAGACCACTTGTTCTTGCAAATTTATTTATTTATTTTTTAAAGGGAACATATTATGCTATTTTTCACCCATCTCCATTTGTTCCCATTTTGCCTGTTTTCCACAGTTTTAGCCTCTGAAATGTGACTTTCTGAGCAGTTGTAAAAATTGGGCTGTTAAGGGGCCTACTTATGCATATTCATGAGTGGGTCTGTCTATAGACACTGACATTCATGCCTCACTCTTTTACGAGAGAAGTCAGTGATCACCAAAGTGATTTTATTGTGCTATCCACACACTTTTGTTATTGTACATCACAGTAAAACACATGGCTATTTAAGCGGCTATTGTTATTGTGAGTCCGTCTCAGCGCTTCAGGGTCCATGTTTTTATCTCAGCGCAGTCATTCAAACTCTCACCGGAGTGTTAAGCTGCTTAGTCACTTTCTCCTCCTCTTCTGCTCTTCTAACTACAGGAATAGTGCATTTAAGGTGATAATCATTTGTTTTGTTTAACTGCTGCGTCACATTGTGTCACAAACACGTCAGATCAGCGATACGAGGTGATATTACAGGTACTAAAAATGTGTCTGCCCCCTGGTGCTACACCGAACCACAAGATGCGCTGGAAACCACAAGAGCAGAGTACACCTCCGCATGAACAAATAGTGCTTACACTACAGTGTACGTTCACTGTGGAGGCGCGGCACTGGCAGCAGGCAAGTTCTGTATTTAGTTTTACCGGTAGCCATCACTCCTTTGCTAGCAAGAACAGCAATGGCAGACTTTCGCAAAGATCAGGTTGGGGGTGGAGTTACCAGTGGAGGGGAGGGTATTTTCTTTTCCGATTTAGCTTGTGAAATCACAAACTTTGAAAATTTGAACCCGGGCAATTTTCTCTGTGTTGTAAGACTTACACAGACCACAAACAAACAACTGGATGGGTTTATTTCACATTTAACACTCGTTACCTCATTTGTGTTCAAAAAGACTGCAAAAGTGGATTTTTCATAATAAGTCCCCTTTAAATAAATGGTATTTCATGCCATTTTGTACTTTTAAAGGTGAAATTTGTAATTATTGATATCACGATCGTATTGTTCAGTATCAGGATATATCGTATTATGACATGCAAACCGTGAATGGCATCGTATCGTCAGATTCATGGCAATGCACACCCCTAGTAAACAATGATTCTTACTTCTTAGCCTGGAGTTTTATTCAATCCTTTATAAAGGCCACTCCACTCAGTGAACCTCTCCACAAACACACCCGTCCTTCAGAGACTACCTGTCAACACCGAGCACATTAATCTGCTGCTGGGAGACAGAGGAGACCCTCAGAGCCACCTGCTCTCTACAAGCCTGTTCTTTTCATTTACATCAGCTCCTTTAATTTGCCCCTCCCACTTCTTTTTCCATTATCTAAGGCTTTGTTTTTAGATTTATAAAGATCTTAATGCTTAATTTGAAATGTCTGCGCACACACGGTAAAATATCACTCTGAGCTGCTTTTTCCTCACATTATATTATTGTAAAAGCATTGTTAGTGCATAGATGTTTATGCTTTTAACAAATGATCAAGCCAATCAGTTTATAGTTACCTGAATATAGTCAGACTTTTGCAGTTTGCCTGTTGGCACCTTTAGTCACTCTTTCACATTATTATTATTATTATTATAAAATGGCTTCACTACACTGGGAAGCTCTTTTTATTGTAATAAATGAGCTACATTTGTATGGCAACCTTGTTGCCAGCAGCTGTCTGGTTACGATCCCTCAAGCTCGTGTCATTTGACTCACAGAACATGACAACTAAAAAGTGAAAACTGGCTTTTTACTGTCATTGTCATCTTAGACACTGATAAATATCAGACAGGGTTTAATTTACAGTTATGGATGATAATTATTTTCCCTCCTGGAAATTTTTCACAAATTGATACCATTTATCCAAGAAATAGTTGCAATTACAAATGTTTTTGGTATACAGTACATGTCTTAATTTCCTTTATATGCATTGAAATAACACAAAAAAGCAGAAGAAAAAAGCTGAAATGTACATAATTTTACACAAAATTAATAAAATGGACCAGACATGGATAAATCATTTTATTTCAATAATGTGATGCTCGTTTAAACTCACCTGTGGCAAGTAGCGGGTTCTGGCATTATAAAAATCACACCTGAAGCCAGTTACAATGTAAACAAGTTGACTCTATATTTATTATTAATATAAACCTCTATATTGATTTCTATTTAGAAATTTAATGTTGTGTAAAATTATGTAAATTTTGGCTTTATGTGTTTTTTCAATGCACATAAAAGAACTAAACACATGTATACTATACCAAAAAATGTGTAATTGCAACAATTTCTGGAAGGATTCCAGGGTTGCCAATACTTTAGTCCATGACTGCAGAGTGGAAACGGTGCCCTGGAAACCTTCAAACAGGAAAACTTTCACATTTTTATCATGTTTGTAACTGTATCAGATAATCCTGATATTTGATCTTTTAGCATTTAAAGTGCTACAATGTCTAGAATACATGGTTTAAAAAAATGAGTGTTGCTCTTCCAAATGAAGTCATTGGGCACTCTAGATATCTTCAAAATCAAATCCAACATGTGGCCAACACACTGATAGATTTAATGTATTTATTTTTTTGTTTTTAAAAGACTGTGAACCTCTGTGCAACTTTTTAGACCATGGCTCAGAAAACAAAGTATACTAAGAAAAGGTGTCGTTCCAGTTTTACGGGCCCCGTCTGTGGAATAGTCGCCGGAGCACCTCAGGGCTGCAAAGAACGTTCATATTTTTAAGAACAGGCTCAAGACCCACGTGTTTATTTAAGCTCTTAGCTAATTATTTATTCATTTTAGGATTGTTATCTTTTATGCTTCTATAGTTTTAGGATTGTTATCTTTTATATTGTTTTTTATAGTTTGTTGGTTTAGTTCCGGGATGGGCAGTGGCGCTGTCTGTATCGTGGCCCTCAGTGACGGTGAATGGCTTTTGCTAATTTGCTGTGCTGAGGGCTCTGTCTCGGCGCCCTGTGCCCACGGTCTGTGTCCTGCTCCTGGTGCAGACGGCTCTTCTGTACCCAGCCATATGCCACCTTATTTTAACCTGTGTGTCTGTGTGCGGTGGACGGGGTTTGTATGGGATGGATGTTTTATTTATTTTTATATTTGTAAAAGCACTCTGATCTTCATTTTATTGTATGAAAAGCGCTTTTTTATGATAATATATTATTTGAAAAGTTATTGATAGGAGAACATACTGTATATTCTCGATCATAATCAACAGTGAACACTGGTGTAGATCAAATCTGACAAGGATTTTTTATTTTTTATTATTTCCCTCCTGCTAGTCTATTGCTGTCTTATCTTGCAAATATGTTAAAATGTTGCGTTTGAATAGCTCAAAGGAAAAATTTCCATCACTTCGACTTGTAAAAGTTGAATTCGCAGATGAGTTGATGAAGTAAAACTTTCCTTTTCCGTTCTCTCTCTCTGGCCACAATGTCATGCAAGGGTTTCTCGTTGCTCGGCTTCTGTTGCATGTTTAAATAAAGAGAATTACAATTCACTGTGTCCTCTCCTCTTTCTAAAGCCCACAGCTGCTGTTATCCAGGAGTTCATGACCATGATGGCCATCTGTCACACTGCAGTCCCGGAGTGCACGGAGGGGAAGATCACCTACCAGGCTGCCTCTCCAGGTACATCAGGCTATTTGGCATTTTATATCCTAAGGTTATAAAATCAGTTTTTGTGTTGATGTTTTTCAACCTCTATGTAATCTATGTTACATCTTTATTTGGGAAAAATCAATTGGACCACAGACTTGTTAAAACTGACCCATTAAAGTTTAATAAATGAGATGATGAAATACAACTTACAGATATTTGTGATTGAGAAGTTGATCTTTAATTCCTGATTTAGAAAAAAGTTTATTTTGTATTTGGTCAACATGCGTATTTGTAGCAGGAATGGTAATCACAATGCTCACAAGGGCCCACATTTATCAACGTTCGTACGTTCAGATCTGTGCGTACACCATGAGTTCAACCATATTCACGCAAGTCATGTCAATTCTAACATAAGTGTACGCTATGATCAGTCATGTCTGAGCTCATGTACACAAATCTGAGTGTGCGGATTTGTGATTCAGCACAGCACAATCTGACTGAGTCTGAAAATAGTTTTTTAAAAAAACCTCAGCTGTCATTTAAGCATAAGCAGACACACATTCAAAATAGATTATGAAAATGAATATTACTGATACCACTTTTTTGGTTTTCCTTCCACTGAGTACCGTATAACTCCTCTAATAAACCTTTGCTACCGAGCATGAACTTGTGGTTCACCACACATGTTCTGTTTTGGAGAGTGAAGGCATATTTCCATATTTCTCCAGGATCTCTGCTGTGAAGTTGCTCACAGCGCACACAGGGGGGCAGACGTCGCCTGCTCGGTAGCTGATCCTCTTCCACCGAGCGTTTAAATGATCTCCTTTATGTTCAGTTTTCCCACGTTCACAAAGCATTTTCTAGACATTTCAGGCAGCCCTATTTCTATTCCAGGCGACCCCACATGGGGTTACGACTCTAAGGTTGAAAAACGTGATCTTAATGGTTCTCTTTCTTGTAACATTGATTTTTGTATTTAATTTATTGTTTTTGCTTTCAGTGACCTTTTTGCCTCAAACATACAAGCACTGCCCCCTGTTACCAAAACACATTTATATAACTTCATATAACCAGGAAAGTTGGCAGAAAGGGAGAAAATAATTGTAATTTAAAATAAGATTCCTTGTTTACAGAAGTGTTTTTCACCCTAACACGTTTGGGGTTGAATGTAAGACAGTGAGGCAGGTGTCAGTGGAGCAAACGGGCCTTTTATCAGGAATCGTCTACCACGTGCATCAAAGCTCCACCTTGTTAGATGTTTCGGGAAAAAACATACCAGTTTGGAGAAGTGAACAAGTTCAGTGTGACCAAATATTATCTTCTTATCTGGTCACTGCCTGAAAGTGAGGAACCATGATAATGAGCATTGGACCACATCTATGGTACTTACAGGTCTTTCTCTACATGTTTAAATACATTATTACAGCTTGTTAAACATTAGAAACAATATAAAACCTGTTTTTATCAGTGTGATGGTGCTGCTCAGAGCCAGGATCATTGTAGCTTCACGTAGCTTAAGGGGGTGAGACAGTGCACGGAAAGGCTGAAAGAAAAGAAGAAAAAAAACAAAACAATGTTAGCCAAGTGATGTGTGAAGATTGAAGCAGAAAGCTTTCCTCGCCCTGTGGCGTCCTTCCTCGCTGTCGCTGAGGCCGAGTTTATCCCATTCTCGGCTGTAAATCACTTCCCTCATTGTGAGAATGTGTCCAAATGACAAAGATTTATTCTTCGATTGTAAAGAAGATAAAAAAAAAAAAAACATTTTCTACCGCTTTGTTGTATGTGCTTGTACAAGTGTGTTAACAAATCTCATTTCTGGCTTTGCTTTCCAGATGAGGGCGCTCTAGTGAGAGCTGCACGGAACCTTGGCTTCGTGTTTTCAGGGAGAACACCAGACAGCGTCATTGTGGAGATAGTAAGTGGAACAATATACAGTAAATGCTGTCTATGGATAATAATAATAAATAATAATAATACATCAAATTTGGACGCTCTAATAAGCTTTACATGGGGAATAAAACAAAGAAGGGTTTTATGGCAAAGCCAGTTTGAACAGGTGAGTTTTGAGTAATGATTTGAAATTTGGTAGTGAGTCAGAGTTTCTGATGGGCGGTGGGAATGAGTTTCAAAGGGTGGGGGCGAAAGCTCGGTCCCCCAAGATCCGGCGGTTAGTGCGGTGATGGGAGTGAGGCGGTTGGTGTCAGCTGAGCGGAGGTGGCGGGTGGGTTGGTGTGGTAGGGCAGGGCTAGGTGAGGAGGAGGAGCTTTTCTTGAATGCGGTACTGAACGGGGAGCCAGTGGAGCTGTTAGAGGTTGGGGGTGATGTTCTCTGGACCGGGTGTGAGTGAGGAGGCGGACAGCAGAGTTCTGGATGTATTGCAGTTTTTGGAGATGAGTGATGGGAAGTCCGTAGAGAAGGCTATTAGAGTAGTCGAGTCTGGAAGTGATGAAAGCATTGATGAGGATTTCAGCTGTTGACTGGGTGATGTGTGTCTGGTATGAGAGGGTGGAGTCCATTATGATGCCATGGTTGCATACAGAGGGGGAGGGGCTGACATTGTGACCGTCGATGAGGAGGGTAAAGTTCTGGACAGAGGAGAGGAGAGATTTGGGGCCAGTGATGAGGAGTTTTGTTTTGTTGCTGTGGAGTTTGAGAAAGTCATTGTCTATCCAGGTTTTGATATCGGAGATGCAGTTAGTGATGGTGGAGATGATAAATGGGGTGATGGATTTGATGGAGATGTAGATTTGGGTATCGTCGGCGTGGAGGTGAAATCCATGGTGGCGAATGATCCGACCGAGGGAAAGCATGTAGATGGTAAAGAGGAGGGGGCCGAGCACCGAACCTTGGGGGACACCATGGGTGACGGGGGAAGTGTGGGAGTTGCAGTTGTTGACAGAGACAAAGTGGTGACGGTCGGAAAGGTAGGAGATAAACCAGAGGAGTGCTGTGCCAGAGATGCCAATTGCTTGTAGACGGTGGAGGAGAACAGTATGGTCTATTGTGTCAAATGCAGAAGGTCCAGAAGGAGGAAGATGGATATGGAACCAGAATCAGCAGCGAGGAGGAGATTGTTTATGACTTTAAGTTGTGTCGTTTTTGTGCTGTGGTGTGAACGAAATCCAGATTGAAATGTTTCAAAGAGATGAGAGGAGTTGGGTGATGACGATGCGTTCCAGAATTTTAGAAAGTAATGGGAGATTGGAGATGGATCTGAAGTTGTCGGGGTTGAGGCCGGGTTTTTTCAGGAGGGGTGTGATGGTTGTATAAATGTGTCCTTGTGATAGTGCAATTCAGGCAAGAAGATAAACAGTAATTATGAACATTCTTAAGAAAAATGCATTATTTACATCAAACATGTGCAGTAAGCATCAGGATTTGTAGTGATATTTAATGTAGCTCAACAAGAACGCAACTTAAAAGATGGTAATAGACTTAAAATGTAGGTATTTTTATTCCATTTATTGCATTTTAAAAATGTTATGGTAAATTGTGTTTAGATTTAGCATTGTCATTGTCGTTGTGTCCTTGGGCAAGGCACTTTACCCACATTGCCTTGTATGAGTGAGTATTAATTGTGCATGTATGTTGGTGGTGGTCAGAGGGGCCGTAGGCCGCCGCAGGGCAGCTGTGGCTACATTGTAGCTAACCACCACTGGTATGACCGTGTGAGTGACTGGTGTGAATGAATAATGGTTTCTGTAACGTGCTTTGAGTCTCCTCGAAAGAAAGCGCTAAATACATCCAAGCCATTATTATTATTATTATTTAAATCAGGGGTTCTCAAACTTTTTGGATCCAGGGACCCCTTACAGAGAAGAGCATTTTTCCAAGACCCCTTTAATAATCTTGACGTCTATTAGACAAAATTTACTGCAATTTTTAAACCTAAATGCGACAAAAATCATCTATTCTTTGAACAATTCAACTCAAATATTTAAGTAGTAGAAATTAAATTCTAGTATCTGTACTAGTCTTCTATATAATGTAAATTTTGTTTTATGTATCATTAATTTAAAAAAAAATATGTGCACATTTCTTTAAACAAAAATGTTTGCACTATTTATTTTTAGAGCCTTTGAGACGGCCATCTCATTTCACGGACCCCCAAACCATGGCTCAACGATCCCGAGATTAAGAACTACTGACTTAAATAGAATTTAAATTACATTTGATAAGCTTTATGTTCAATGCTGGTCTGTAGTATTCAAACATCTACTAAACTGGCCCTTACTGAATGATGGAATAGTGACATTAGTTTTTTTATTGTCATATCATATGTTGTGGTATTTTATAGTCCAGCTCTTTTTAGTTGTGTCTCCTATCAGTTTTGCTACTGCTCACAGCAGCTTGTGACATTACGGTGAACTTTAATCATGAAATGGCATTTAAAAAAGAGGTTTTTAAACTAAAGTGACTTTATAAAGTCATTGAACTTTTTACACTATTATTTCCACACAGAATCACATAAAATTATTACAATATATGATGTGTTTTTGTAGAGTCTAAAACTAAATAAATGGTCAAATCAATGTATTATTAATCGAACTTAATGAAACATTACATTGTTTTGGGCCTGGTTTCTGTACAATAGCAATGAGCTGGAAGTGTATCAATATAATAAATAATAATGTCATGGCTAAGTGAGGCCTTAACACAGTTGTTGGTATTTGCACCATGAACATAAGTATTAAAGGATAATGATCTGATGCTGAGTAGAGGTTGTCTCTCCTCTCTCATCCTGTTGTTTTCTTTATTAAATCACCTGATCATTATGCCGAAGTAGAAAAGGCCAGAGACATTTTTCATTTTCTTTCTCCCTCCTGGTCAGAACATCTCGTTCCCTAATCAGGCCTTCTGAGGCGTTCAACATCTACCTAATCATTAAGTCCTGTACTTGCGCTTTCTACAATTAGGGAAACTAATTGAATTTTTCTGTGTTATTCCTCTGCCAATCGACTTAGTGTAGCTACCAGATAAAGATGTTTAAAGAGGCATGATTCAGCGGTTTTTCAGAGGAAATTTTGAGTTCTTTCAACAATTTGAGATACAAAAAAAATGACTACAAATATTGTGGACTTCAATTGAATTTTTCTACAACTGAATTAGTTGGTTATTTATGAAATGTTTCATTTTTTTTCTATCACTTTCTTGAGTGGGTTGAATTTGATGCTCTAAAGGGCCGGATTTGGCCCCCGGGCCTTGAGTTTGACACATGGGCTGATTGGAGGAGGATGATGGCAGTGTTCGTTTGTGCTGCGTTTTAATAGACTGAGGTGAATTGGTTCCTCTGCTGAATATTAACTTGTACATTTTTAATTTCAGCTGGCAGCAGAGGAGAAATACGAACTGCTTCATGTACTGGAGTTCACCAGGTACTTTTCATGCAAATGAGCTGAAACAACCTTAAAGAAATACACACATTTGAACTGCTGTCGTATATGTGCTATGGCTGTAAACATTAGATTCGCTTTTGATCTATTTTTAGGAATAGTAATCATATTTCTATTCCATTTAAATTGCAGACTGACTGCCTCTGTGACTATAGGGTGTGATGTTGTAATGTGCTTTAACACTTCTCAGTGAGCGTGAACGTGTTTTCTCTCACCTGCCTCCTCCTCTTCTTCCCTTTATCTCACCCTGGACTTTTTTGTCTCAGTGCGAGGAAGAGGATGTCAGTCATCATGCGAACCCCATCTGGGAAGATCCGCCTCTACTGCAAAGGAGCCGTGAGTGTCTGTCTCTCTCCATGGCAACACATGACAGCTCATCGCCGTTGTTGCCACATGCACATACACACACACATACTACACACACACACGCTTGTACACACAGGAATTGCTCCTGTGCCCTTATTTCCTCTTGCTTATGTCAGGAAATAATTTCCTCATGCTGCAGAATGACCCACGACCACTGCCTTCACTTCATCTCCAGATTATAACATTGTTCACACGACACCATCAAACAAGCACCAATCACTGCGTTTTGCTTTTACAAAATTGTTACCAGACACTGTTTTTATAGTGTATGAATGTAGAAATTAACAGGTAACAAATGTTAATAGATTTGGTGATAAGTGTTCTAAGTTATCTAAATAAAACACATGTGTCAAACTCATGGTGCGGGGGTTAAATCTGGCCTTTTAAAGCATCCATTTCAGCCTGTGGCTGAAAGTAAAATTGACAGAGAAAACATAACTCATTGTTTAAACTACCAAATAATTCAGTGGTAGAAATCTCAGCCCCCTCCAATTATACATTCAATTAAAATCCACGAAATGTGCATGGCTCACAGTTTACATTTTTCCAAAATCCCGCAATTTTCCTCAAGTTTTTTCACAAAATAGTCCCCAAATTAATTAAAAAATGGTCACAAAATCAATTGCTTTTAAAGTGAAGATCCTGCAGGGACTGATATCTGTCATTTACTACTTGGAAATTATAGGTGCCTTTTATTTTGTATCTAATATATATTATTTATAGATGGATGTGCAAACTAGGGCACATTAATGTTGAAATTACTTGTTTTCCTTCTAATAATTTGTGGCCAACCTGAGATCAAACCGGTCTGTATTTGGTCCCTGAACTAATGAGTTTGACACGCATGATCTAAACTGCTTCTAAAAGATAGGCTAATATTGCATTTGTTGTATTTATATTGGTCATTTTTCAAACTACTTCTAAACAATGTAATTCAACATGTATTTGTAGCGATTAGTTAATTACTGGGCATTTATTTTGGCATTGTAGTTCAACTTAACTGTGGATTAATAAAGTAAATGTGAAAGCAATTGTGAATAGTTGTGAATACTACATTTAACATTGATTGTATTAATGACCTCATGTGGTTTTTTTGTTTTATTTAAATTAAAAGTAGGACTTTGAACCCTCAAGTGTCATAATAGTGTAATAAAGTGTAAATAAATTCCTTCTGAAGCTGCCATAGGTCGGATCCTTTTTGTGCTGCGTTCACTAATCACTGTAATGTTCACACACACTCAGGGTTTTTTTTTTTTTTTTTCCTCCTTTCAGGACACGGTGATCTATGATCGTCTGGCAGACAGTTCCAAGTACAAAGAGATCACACTGAAACATCTGGAGCAGTTCGCTACTGAGGGTAAGTGGGCAAACAGCGCCACCTGTTGCACATCATGATCAATGATTTGATTTCCAGATTGATACGACTAAATAAAAGCAGATGAATTTATTTTGTATTTACAGAATTTGGTAAATAGTTAATAGGAATGTAAATGTAAATGCAAGAGGGAGAAAGCCATAATAAGAAGCAGTGCAGAGTCACTACTCAGAGGTGTATATACTGTATGTTCATACTGCCCTCTTGTGAGACATCAGCAGAAAATGATGTCATTGGGTTTTTATGTGTTCTAAATATAGCACTAAAGATATCACAGACTGTCAGTGTGGGGTGCAGAGATTTATGCAGATTTGGACTTTTCATTTATAGACAGAAAGACTGGTGTGATACTCAGTGTGTTTGTGTGTGTGTGTGGTTTTGATACCAGCAATGCTTGTGTCACCAGTTATTGTGTCACCTCCATGGTGTCCTGAGTAAGGATGGGTACCTTTTGGCTGAAAACAATAACAACAGTGTGTGGATAGCAAAAAGAAAATTGCTTTGGTGATCACTGATAAAGTTAGCGTCTATAGACACGCCTACTCATGAATATGCATAAGTAGGCTCCAAAGCAGCCCATTTTTAGCTCAGGAAGTCACTTTTTAGAGGCTTAAACTCTAGAAAACAGGCGAGTTTGGGAAAATAAACCTCAAACACTGTGTTGTTGGGGTTCTTAGAATAAATAGAAATGGCATGATTTAGGACCTTTAAAGCTACCAGCGTTTTTAAAACCATACCTGTATTTCATCCCAAAGCACTGGTGTTACCAGTGTGCCCACAAACACTCCACCAAACTGGCTTCCCAACGCATTGCTGTTGTTTTCACACTTTGAAAGTTGTGACGTCATATCACAGGGAACAGCATAAACAAACCAGAACCAAAACGGCATCATATGAAAGAAAAAAAGAAACACAAGAAATGACTCTAAGACAGAAGCACAAAAAAAAAAACAACAATAATAATACCTTTTATTTTGAAACACCTTTCTCAACATTCAAGGACACTTTAGGGTGATTAAAATCACACTAAAATAACACAATGAAGTAGGTTAAAAAAAAAGAGACAAAATTAGCATATTTAAAATGAATCGGTGAAGTTACAGAATGTAATTTGGAATACAAGGAATGTGACTTATTTATTTTTTTATTTAGCATATCCTTGCCAAATCTGTCATGAAATGTTTCTGCTACTCAGTGTGTTTGTGTGTGTGTGTGGTTTTGATACCAGCAATGCTTGTGTCACCAGTTATTGTGTTATCTCCATGGTGTCCTGAGTAAGGATGGGTACCTTTCACATTTGAACCCATACTCAGTACCAGTTAATTGGTTTTGGTACTCAATGGTACCAATTTTCTGTGCTTTTGTGTGGTAATAAATGGTAAATAAAAAATGCAAAATATTCCAAGTTATCTTTTACCAACATACCATTTATTTCTCATGATAATAATAATAATAATGACAACAAACGTTAACAAATATATCAAACCAACATCAAGCTGTTTGTATTGTAGCAATAATTGTTTCACAAGTTTCTTCATCATGAAAACTTAACCCTTAACTATAACTATGCAGTGTTTTTAAATAATAAAAATAATTATCATAATAATGCACAAATCAAAAAGCAGCTCCATGTGACAGGGCTCTATATTGTGAGTATTTCACTTGCACATGTGCACATAGGTGAAAACGGAGCCTTACAGCAGCTTTCTATCAGCTATGGCTGAACCCGCAGCTACTGCTGTCATTACGTTATGTACGTTTAATGTTGTGTTCAGATACTGCCCGGGAAATTGCCTACTCTTCCACTCCCTCACAGTCACAATAATGCTTTTAGGTATCGAAACATGGTACCGCTTGGTTTTACATGAATCGGTTCCAGGTAGTACAGTCCTGTGATGGGCAGAACCTTATTTTGTTTTTGTCCTCCTGATAATTACAAACCCTCCCTTCAGTTCTGCAAAAGTGGATGTTTAATGACCTGTGCAATATAAGGCACCTAGAAATAGTTACCATGTGTCAGTTCTTGTTTAAAAAAAATCGCATTTAAGAGTTTGTATTTTACATTTTTGTCAAATGCTGTAATGCCATGATTATTAATGATTATTGTGTTGGATTCTGAAGGACTGCGCACTCTGTGCTTTGCCGTGGCCGACATCAGCGAGTCGTCCTATCAGCAGTGGCAGGAGCTCCATCACAGAGCCTCCACCTCGCTACAGAACAGAGCCCTGAAGCTGGAGGAAAGCTACGAGCTGATAGAGAAGGTTTGCATTAAACTGGGATCCACCATATATTATGATAATTCCATAGTAAACTGTTCAGAAAGTGTAGGATTTTTTCTTTTCTATTTTACTTCTTTTTCCTCTTCTTTTCCCTTGACTTTAAAGTGCCTGCTGGTGGCCGCGCCTCCACAGTGAACATAAACTCCCACTCTCTCGGAGCTAAAGGCATGCGAGCTACATACACAAAATGTGTTCTCTGCATTTAACCCCTCCCTGAGGAGCAGTGGGCAGCCACGGTGTAGAACCAAGGGAGCAGTTCAATTTTTATTACCTGTTACATCGCCTTGTATCGCCTTTGACTTGATTTGACATGTTTGTGACACAATGCAACGCTGCGGTTGCACAAAACTAATGATTATTACCTTAAATGCACTATTCCTGTAGTTGATGTAGATAAGAAGAAGAAGAAAGGGACTTAGCAGCTTAACACTCTGGTGTTTGAAGCAGCTGAATTACTCTACTGCTGCTGTGATAAACACACAGCCTGAAGCACTGAGATGGACTCACAATCACAATAGCCGCTTAAATAACCACGTGTTTTACTGTGATGTGCAGTTTTTTTGGTTGAAAACAATAATAACAATATGTGGATAGCAAAAAAAAATTGCTTTGGTGATCACTGATCTGCCTCACAAGCGAGGCATGAAGTTAGCGTCTACAGACACGCCCACTCATGAATATGCATATGTAGGCTTCAAAACAGCCCATTTTTAGAACTGCTCAGAAAGTCACTTTTCAGAGGCTAAAACTCTAGAAAACAGGCGAGTTTGGGAAATTAAAACTCAAATACTATGTTATTGGGGTTCTTAGAATAAATGGAGATGGTGAAAAATAGCATGATTTAGGACCTTCAAAGCTACCAGCGGTTTTAAAACTGTACCCGCATTTCCAAAGCACTGGTGTTACCAGTGTGCCCAGAAACACTCCACCAAACTGGCTTCCCAATGCATTGCTGTTGTTTTCACACTTTGACAGTTGTGACGTCATATCACAGGGAACAGCACAAACAAACCAGAACCAAAACGGTATCATATGAAAGACTGTTATCCTCTAAGAAAGAAGCACAATAAATAAATAATACCTTTGATTTTTAAGCACCTTTCTCAACATTCAAGGACACTTTAGGGTGATTAAAATCACACTAAAATAACACAATGAAGTAGGTAAAAAAAAAGGAGAGCCAAAAATAGCATATTTGAAATGAATCAGTGAAGAATGTAATTTGTAATATTTGGGTTTTTTAGTCTTGAAGAATACTACTTAAATAAAATCAGAATAGTTTGATTTGCTAAGTAGAGTTTTTAAACTGTACAAGGAATGTGACTTTATTTATTTTTTTCTTTAGCATATCCTTTCCAAATCTGTCATGAAACGTTTCTGCTCCGTTTCTACGGGATTCCCAGTCCCACAATGCACTGCGCAAAACCTTTCAAAATTCAAGTCACATAACCATTTGATGGAGTCAAAAACAATCTTGCAAGCGACAATTTCAACCTTCCACATTTATGTGTGTAAATTCTCCCATTTCACGAAAGAAATACCTTTGATTTATTGATCTACGAGGCCAAAACTCGCATAATATACTCACATCAGGTTTTGGCAAAGGTAGATTCTTCTTCTATTAGGTAGGGTTGGGTAAACGCTGGGCCTTTAATAATCATTACTTTGAGGAAAACCACTGTACTCATAGTGGCCACATGATGGCAGAATGGAGTCGCTGTCGAAGTGTGTTGATGGAAACATTTCAACAGCGTAGGAAATCAAATTTCATAAACAATATTAGGGTAATCTAAATAAATATTTTTTTTGAAATATTCAAAACTTTTCATGGCAACTTGAAAATCATATTTAATATTAACAACAACTAAATGAAAGACACTAAATACAAATAATAAATGTACTGGTAAGTTATTATAATATATATAATATGAAATTCAGTTTTATTGACAGAGAATTTCAGTTTTTTTCTCTTTTTAATACAAACCAACCAATATGATAATCACAGCCAATCATTTTAATATGTTATTTTAATGTTACTGTTTTACAAACCCATTGATTGAAATAAAAGACCAGGTCTCTTATTTTGGAAACAGGAAAGCATCTTTACAGATGCTGCAAAACACAAAGAGCTGCAACCGTGAAAAAAGATTGTGGGTTGAACTACTTTGAGGTCACCGTCTTAATTGTGTCATCTGTGGGTTTTTCAACCTTGGGGTTGTGACCCCATATCGGGTCGCCTGGAATGTCTAGTAATTAATAATTAATTTTATTTATTTATTTTTAAACTGGGTAAAAATACATTTTAAAATGATTATTCTTTTCTCAAACGAAAACACAGCACACAATCGTAAACAAATATATTCTATACTTTCACTTTATAAAATGTAAATCTAGTTCAAATATAATGCAGAACAAAAAAGGAAGCCAAATACATAAATAAATAAAATATAGTATAAAATATTTGAACTGGTGCATTTTGTCACTTTATGCACTAATTGTATTCTGCATTTGTTACGCAGTATAACAAACATGTTCAAAAACTAATTATAGGGGGGGAAAAGTCCAAAGATTGCTACCCAGTGTGAAGAGAAGGTCCACGATTTGCTCAAACTTATATTTGAAACTGGCAACAGTTTTTTTCCAGGATTTAATTTAATTTAAAAAGCATCCAAACAAACGCATCGATCTCCCTCCTGTTCTCGGGCCCAGTTAGTGAGCTGTAGGCTTGTGTTACAGGCATAATCAACAATAGCAAAGAGAATCTACCAGCAGCTGTCTGCTCACTGGTGGTATGGTTTCTTTCTTGCTTGGGGGGTTGAAATCCCGATCCTACTGGCTTTTGTATCATAATTCACAAGTGCCTTCAACAACAACAACCTTACAATCAAAAGAATGATTCCCATGAAAAAGGATCCTGCAGATGTGTTTGAGTCCATGTGTAGCCTTTGTTGCTGTGTGGTTTCCAATGATTGGAAAGAACCGAGCTACAGATCTACTGGCGGCTCTGGGGTCAGAGTTTTCAGATTTTTCCAGTCGTACCTATGTTGCTGGCTCATGTCTCCCCATCTACTCCTGGATCTTGTCAAATCATTGGCTCTGGACTTGTGATTGGTCCCTAGAAAATCCACAACCAAGTCCTGGGAACCAAGGATAAAAACACTGGCCCTTTTCTGAGGTTGGGGCCTATAGATGCATGCCTCGCGCTGTTATAGTAACTGATCCAAAACCGCTTCAGCCATGTGAATTTTTTTGGAGGTTATAAACTGGATTGGCTGATGAGGAGGAAAACACAGCTGACTGAGTGACACAGTCCCGGCTCACATGTTTGTCTGACACTTGACGATTGAAAGGCCTCTCGCTATTATGATCACTCCCGCTGACTGTTTGTTTCTCGTTGATGCAGAACCTGCAGCTCCTTGGGGCCACAGCCATAGAGGACAAGCTCCAGGATAAGGTGCCAGAGACCATCGAGACTTTGATGAAGGCAGACATCAAGATCTGGATCCTGACTGGGGACAAGCAGGAAACAGCCATCAATATTGGTAACGATAAAAACTATGCTGTAAATTTTAATCTGTTCGGTACTTTGAGTATGCCGAGGTTGGCACAAGTGACACACAATATGGTCACCCTAATATCTTTAAATAGAAATGCATGATGCACACAAGTCTAAAAGGAAATACGTGTAGGTTTCCCTCTTCCGAAGGCTTGGTTTGTCTGCAGATGTTAGTTTCTAAAAATGTATTTAAAAAGTTCATAACCTTGGATTGGAGATGGCAGCAGATGTCATGAGGCTGATGTCAAATTACATGATGCTAAAAAATTTGAAATATTTGAGTGTTTACATTACAAACATCTCCTGTGAACTGCTGCTATGTAAAAATCTGCCATCTTTAAAGTTCTCGCACTCTCATCCATGCGTCTTGTTGGTTCACTTGCTGCTGAGTCATTGTCAAGCGACTGCTTCCACTGATCATCTCTATGATGAAGTGTGTGATAGGCTTTCACAGGCCACTCCTGCACTCATTCCTCACACAACAAGACAAACTCTGGACACGCTGAATGTGTCTCTGTCACACACACACGTAGTGAGGGAATCTGTTGCAGAATGATGTATGAACACTCTGCGCTGACATGAAATAAATAACGTGTATATGCACACATGCAGGCACCTCTCGGGTATCCACTTCCTCCCAGAGGTTTACGGCTGCAGATGTTATCAGAAAAGGTGAATGACTGACACTAGCCGACCCTGTTGGCTCATTTCCCTTCGTCTATAAATGCGCTAAATGTGTGCAAAAGTTGGTAAATAGGCGGGGGTCATAAAAGTATTCTTTGCTTGTGGCTGTGGCCTTATTGAATAAGCCCTTTATGGCCGTCGTGCTCAGCGTACGCTCCTACCTGCTAAAAGTGCTTTTACAGGGCAGTTATTTAACAGAGCTTTGCTGTAAAAACTTTAAACCATTTAGCTCTTTTCCACTATGAAAAACAACCTCTAATGCACGATTTTAGGAGGAACTTTTCTTTTTTTTTTTTTTTAAATTTAATACAGAAAAGAAAATATCCTCTTAATCTTTTCATGACCCACTCAAATGTTAAACTGATGGTTGATTTTGAGCTCATTTCTGAGGAAAATCGTCTAGTCTTAGGGTGTCTAACCCTGAACTAACATGACCTCATGTCAAGTACCTGCTCTGAAACCACATGTTTGACCGCCCATGAAAAAAAAAAATTTAAAAAAAAGAAGCAGCAATGTTTGCTCTGGGACAAACTACCACTGCTGTTAGCTGTTGCACATACGTAACACAAATATTAAATATATGAGCAAGATCTCAGTGACAACAACGTTACACACTCTGTTAATGCTGTTGAGTTTGGCCCACATCTCTTCCCCAAATCTAGATTTGGATTTGGAATAATTTATTTATCTCAGACATTAAAAAACAGCAAAGCAATCATTTCTCACTTAAAGAAAAATAAAAGAGCCCAAGCAATGTTTGAGAAGGGGCAGAAGGAAGCGTAACACTAATCAAATCCTGCCCTACTTCTATGCTATTTCACAAAGAACAAAAGAAATCTGACAGTTGAGCAAATGCATGTATACACATATATATAAATGCACAATATGCACAAATATAAACAAAAACAAGCATTCATAAGAACCACATGTCCACCTATTCATAATATTCTAGTCTTTGTACCGATCAAATAAGAGTTACTTATACATTTTTTTAAATTCTTTATGTTGTTCCAACTTTTAAGTTTAATATTAAGATCAATAACCCACAAACTGAGATGCACATGCTTTTCAAAGTTGTCTGGAATGTTCTCTTATTAACGATCAATTCCCCCCACAAATCATACTCCCCTTGTCTACTTGGAAAAAAAACAATTGTAATTATAATTTTTTTTGGCAGTGTTCTGTATTTAGCTTTATACATAATTTCAGATGTTTTAAACTTAATCAAATCCATTAATAAATGTAATTTCGTGAGACTTTAGAAAAACCGGTTTAGTATGGTTCAGGTAATCTGCATGATTTATTATCCTCATTATAATTTTTTGTAGGTTGCTTTTGTATTTGTATCCTCAGACTTCAACACAATAAGACAGATATGGTACAATTAAATTATAGTATAACACATGTAAGGTTTCTTGCTTCAGTATGTACCGGTATCTGGTTTTGTTCACTATTCCAATGCTTCTTGAGATCTTGGTACACAAACATTTTCTGTGTGGTTTCCAGCAGAGCTTGTGATATATTAAGACACAGAAATCTTGCACAATCAAAAAAAACACGCACATCCCTTTTGAAGCAGTGTGCTGCAATGAAAAAAAGGTCAGCACAACTGTGTGGTTACACAGAAATCTTGCCTCATACACTCTTTCAACCTTTAAATCATCTATTCATACAGTGTACGTTCCCCTCTTTAAATGTACACTTTACATCTCACCATTAAATTATTCATGCATTTTAACGCTATTAATGTTATACCTGCATTCATTGGTTACATATTTGTTTGACGTATTGTTAATAAGCTCAGTTATTGAGACGCTGGTGACACCTTAAAAAAAGTCTTTAAAGGAGACATATCATGCTTTTAAATCCTTCCTTTTTAGATATAAATCATACAGTTGTGGTCTATATAAAGCGGAACTGCAATGCTTGGGTCTGAATTCCTCATTATTATCGCTCCACAGGCCCCTTTTCTACCCTTTTTCTGATGTGCTACTTAGAGCAACTCCTTTTGGTGTGGTCTCTTTAAATGCAAATGAGACACTCCATACCCCGCCCCCTCTCCAGGTTGCAGAGGTGACACTCGGTTCAACTCCACCCTGTTCGGCCATTTTTGTAGTTTGATAGAAGAGATACGGCTATGTAGCGGCTCAGAAACTTTTTATTTACACTTTATTTACAAAATGTCAACAACAGAAGACTTGTCCATCCAGCCTTACATGTTCGAGCCAGAGTAGGACCCGGCGGAGCGAGATGAAAATTATGATGAACCTGCAGAACAACGTCTTCATATGGATGTTAATAAGTGAGCTAACACAAGCGCCGAGCTAACGCTAGCGCCAAGCTAACGTCATGAAATGCATTTTAATACAGTCTTTTCGGAGACTAAAGCGGCAAAATGAAATGACTAATGAAAACGTTAGACTTAAATTAAATCACGTAGGCCATATCAGCAAGGATCTAAAACGAGCACACAGCGCTAACATATGAAGACGGTGCAACTGCTAATGCTAACAAAACAATGACAGGGACGTCTTATCATCACACTTTTTAGCGTTATTTACAGCTTACCGAAGTGCTCTGTTCGTCGTCTCCAAAGATAGAAGGAATTGAACCCTCAATCAGACAAAGTCTTTCGGCAAATCCTTCTTTATACTGGCGGAGGTTGCTGAAGCAGTCATCCTTGAAGTGCTTCGTGCACACAAAAATGACATTACCCACAGATGTGGGTACATTTCCGTAAAAAATAAAACTCAACCAGGCACTTTGAAAAGGTTCTAGTGCTGGGAGACGGTGTAATGAAGCGTGTGGGTTACTACATCCAACAACCGAACATTTTGACATATCCTCTCGTAACTTCAGCATCCTTGAGCTTGGACTACAAGAGAAATAAAAATGGCGGATTGCTCGAAGTGTTGGGCCTGGAGTTGATGTACTAATTTGGCAGTTCCGCTGCAAATACTGTGACGTTATTGTTCAAAAAACGTAATAGAGAATCGAAAAATTGAAAGAGATTGAAAAATATGAGCAAAACAGAATATAAAGATAACTACGGAGCACCTGAAGAGACTAATTTGAACTTTTCTGTACTTCTAAACACAACAAAATGCATTTAAGGGCTAAAGAAGTGGATTTAGCATGATATGTCCCCTTTAAATCCCGTGAGAGTTTTATTAATTACTGGTTTAAGATTTTAATTTAAGTAAAGCAGAAAGAAAAGCAGTTAAATTAACCAAAGCTCAGCAGAAAAGTTGGGGCAGCAATCAACAAATACGAGACACGTTTGAAATGAACGGGACATTTTCCACACACTGGCAATTTCTTTGGACATTTTCACCTTTTTCCTTAAGAAAACAACCTGGCAGACCCAGACCCTGTTTGGTTTTGACTCGTGGAGGTGAAACATACTCATTTCCTCCATGTGTGTATATGTACTATTGTGAATTTGTTGTTGTTCTTGTTGTTGTTGCTTTTTTCCTCCTCATTATTTTCTCTGAGCTAAAATACTGTTTTGTTTCTTAATTTAAAAAAAAAAAAAAAAAAAAGTCTTTCCAGACAGAAGCAAATATTGGAAGTCACAGCTTCAGTTTTGTTTGGTGAAACATTTCTGTTTTCCCCGATGGGAGACCCATTCCACCACCTTGCTGGTGACCCTGAGCATCTGTCCCAGGCCAGAGCCGAGGGCAGCGGTCCCCAGGGGGCCATGTCGGATAACTCAGGGTTGTAACTGCCTATTTAAACAGGAAACTGACAAACTCTTGTGAACCAAACTCATTAGTCATGTGCTGAGACAGTGAGCCTCTGAGCAGCAATACTTTGGAATTACTTTGTTGCTTTTCTTTGTTTCCTTTATTATATGGATTGTTTTTTTTTTTTTTCAGCTTGAAGCAGATGAGCTCTTATTTATCAGAGCTGAACACGATTTTTTAAGTTGGGATTAAACAACAGCTTAACTCACTTGTTTTCTGTTTTGACAATAAACTTAAGTAAATTGTTTGTTTTTTTATTTGTTTGTAGGGCATTCCTGCAAACTGCTAACCAAGAACATGGGCATGCTCGTGATCAACGAAGACACTCTTGACGTAAGTACAGTCAACTCTGTATCCTGTAGAGCAGTAAATTAGTTTTTGATTATGTTTGAGCTCAGGTGTTTTTTTTTTGCATTTCAGTTTAGTTTAGTTCTCGAAGTTAAAGCATAGAAATACAGTTGTTTAAGATTGTGTGTTGTATTAATTAAAAAAAGCATTATTATTATTATTATTATTTCAAATTTTAAAAATCTATTAAAATTTTTATGAAATTTAAGGCTAAAACTCCAGGTGACCCCACATGACGTGGAAGTTACAGGTCTAGCGCCCCTAGTGGCCAAAAGTTACACAGTGTGCCTTTAAGATTGATAAATACAACCAAACTTTACATTTTACTTTGAAAAGCTCTAGGAAACAAATTGTGTCTTCTTTTTAGGACTATTTTCAACAAATTTCAGTGACAAAAGTGTCTTTTAATCGGACATATGAGGCCACAGTGGCCAAGGTTACTTGATGTTATTTAATTTGAAATTAAAGTTTTCCGCTTCGTGTTCACATGGAAACAGGTGGAAAAACGCTTTATTCAATTCCGCTTTAGGTCTAGGGGTTGGGAAGGGTTCTGATTGGACAGGAGGCGAACGTGACATATCACATCTATTGAGAAAAGGCACAACAAACCTTTTCTTTTCAGCTACAACATAGGATGCCACATAATAAATACTATTTTCACTTTTATTTTGATTGTAGTTTTGAAGCAGCAGCTCGACAATAACATACTGTTTTTATTTCTTAATACTTTCTTATAATTAATTAAAGTGGAATTAATACATATACATATACAAGATCTAGGAATTTTTTAATTCGGAATTAAAATCAGAATAAACATGCCACTTAATTCGGATGAAAGTTTAATTCCAAATGGCCATTTTCATTCGGATTTAGGTGTTTACAAGGTCGGTTTAAAGAGGATTTGATTTTTAGTTTGGAATTAAAGGGGAATTGAAACTGTCATGTAAATGTGGCCATTTCTGTAAGCCTTTTCAGAAAACCAACACATCCAAATATCTGTATTCAACAATGTTAAGACGCCCTGCAGAGAGGTCTGTTGATCTCCCAGCAGGAGAGTGTTGTCTGTTGTTTCTGTCATTGAAAAGGCCAAGTCCTAACACTTCCAGCAGGAGAAAGCCGAGCACATAAAGGCCTGGTGTAAAAGGAACACAACTGGGTTTGGTTTGTTGCAAAAAAAAATCCCAAAAAAAAAACAAACGAGAGAGCAAAAGAGAGAAATTGGCAAGAAAATGTGGTAGGAAGGAGAGGAAAGCAACGTTGGGAGGAGGAGGAGGAGGAGGAGGAGGAAGGCATTCAGGGGCGATGACGGACGGCCTTCACTCTGTCAGCCAGTCGTTAAGCGTGATAAATGGAGCAGACTTAGACATTTCAGCCCGGTGCATTCATAAGGCAACCGGAGCAGCACTTTGAAATGTCAGCTCCCATTCTGCTGTGGTTGAGCAGATGCTTACATAAGGACGTTTGTTGAGACGCGTTCGCAGAAAGAAAACTTGCCAAAAAGACTGAGGAGGCACAGTGAGCAGAGGGCCAGACCCTGGCTCTGCCCACTCTGATGGCTCCCATGCTGTGAAAAAAAAGTCAGTGGAGCATGTTGTCCGTCTTCTCTGTGCTTGGAAGTACTTTGAAAAGTAACTGAACTAAGAGCCAGATGATATCCTCTGTTTACACAACAACGTTTTGCTTCTGTTTCTGTTTTTGTTTCCAAAAAGTTCCACATTCACACGGCAGCGCGCACAAGTAGAATAATCCTAGCTGAGCTTCTTTAATAAATCTGCTTTATATAGTCCCTTGTTCTGCATACTATAAACATAATTAGCAGCTCCATGTTCGTGTTGCAGCAGTAAACCGCTACACGCTACGTATCGGTTTACTGCTGCAACATGCACAGCTCTGCAACCTGCTTCTACATAAGTGACACACACAGCTACACGACGAGTCAAGAACGAGTCGTTTATGCATTATTTAGCATCATTTATTAATGTACCAGAGGACAACCATCCATTCACCTATTCAGCAAACATTTGTACGTCTTTCTTGTAGTAAATGAAACATCACCTGACCGTTCAATTATCGTGTGCGCAGCAGCCGAGACAAGTTCAACCAGAGTTCGTGTTAAAAATGGGCAAATAGCTCTAAGTAGGAGTGATTGTCGTCAGAATCTGGTGCAGGCATGAAATACTCTTTTCTGATCCAAGCGATGGTGAAGTAAATTGACACTTTGTTGGAGCACACGATGAGACACTGTAGAGCTAGTGCGCATGTCCCGTGACACAGAAAATGTTGTTTCCCTGTTTACACGGAGATGGAGGGAGAAGCATTTTCAAAAACTTCCACTCTGGAGCCCCTTTTTAAAAAATTCCGTTTCCAAGCACCAAAACACCAATGCCGTGTAAATGGACAGCCGAAACGCAACAAAACGTTTGTGATTTCACTTGAAAATGTGTAAACAGGGCCTTAAAATGTGGTGAATTTAATACTATTCAAGGTAAAATGTGTAAAGCTACTCACAAATAAACGTGCATTGCAGATTAGGTTGGAGCATAAATTCAAGTTCAACACAAAGGAGTCATCCCAGTGCCATGTAGGTCCAAACAACATCCCCACTTACAGTTGCTCTGAGTTAGATGATGACATTTCCATCACCACCCGATGACAAATGCCCAGCGTCGCGTCTCTCGAGGCCAATATCAACAAAAGCTCAGCCTTTATGTGAGGCTCTTGTGCATTTCTGAATGGACGCTGCACACTCAGTTCCAAAAGCAAACACGAGCATCTGAGTGAAGCTAAACTGGACATTATAGCCATAACAAAAAAAGGCTTCAGGACGAGACATGCAGCATTAGCGCTAGAATTCCTCAGCGGAAATGAGATGGTGAATAGCTTTTCCAGGAGAGGAAATGGTAAACTGTCCTATCACTCTGTGTGATGGATGAACTCTACCCTAAACAAAGTCAGTTTTTATCCTTACATCACATCTTTAAGCATAAACAGACAGAGTCACACTGGGATGTGCACTCAGACACACACGCACACAAAGCCCGGAATCGCTCATGCACCACCTCCTACAACAGTGTTCATTTATTCTTATTTACCTTTAGTCGTAGTCTTTTGACTAAAATGCAACTTAGTTTTAGTGAAAACGTAGTCATCACGGCTATTTCAGTTATGGTCTAGTTTTAGTCCAATAAATGACATTAACATATTTAGTCGACCAAATGTGTTACAAATATCAGAATCAGAATTCCTTTATTAATCCCAGGGGGAAATTGCTTAAAACAAAAACTATTAAAAAGTGTAGTTAAGCAAGTCAAAATAAGGAAGTAACTGCAGAAAAATGACTTAAAAGAGTTAAAGGTTGAAAAATTATGAAAAAAGCACTAAAACATATATAGTCGACTAAATATAATATGGAAAATAATTTTGGATGTTTGTAAATACACACAACAAAAGTATTACACAACAAAAGTAATTTGTTTGGATATGTTTAAAAAAGAAAATATACAATAATACAAAAATATCAATACATTTGAATATCTGTAAAGGTTTAATTATTCAGACATGTTACGAGTGAACTCGTGAGGATACATCAAGGCATATCACCTCTGAGGAAGACTGGCAGTTGACAGTCGAAAACAAGTCAGGAGATAACATTTCCTGAAAACCCTGAATAAACGAAACCTTAACATATATTAAAAAAAGACATAATTACCTTGCTGGAATTATATTTTGATATCGTTTTCGTTCATATGTAATCTTTTTGATTCAGTCATCTTGTTATTGGTCAACAAATTAACACTGACACAGATAACCAATAGATGGATATACACAAATACACACATAGACATACATACATAGGCCTGGGCAATGTATCGAAAATCACTATATATTGTGATTTCTGTATAGAAAATTACAATATCGCTTATCACGAAATATTTTTTATTTTATAGCTTATTTTGTATTGAAATACTCATTTTAGACTTTCCCCTAAACAAGCCACATATTTTGCAGCTGTTTTGCAGCATTTTGCAAATTTAACCCAGAATTTTCTTTCTGGTAAAATATTGAGATTTATATCGTATATGGCCATTTTGAGAAAAAATATCGAGATACGAGTTTTGGTCCATATCGCCCAGCCCTACATACTGTAATGACTCAAAGACCCACACACTGACAGACACACACTTTGATTCACACATTTCCAGGTTAGTGCATCCACTCACATACTTATGTTTACTCAATAGGACATAAATGTGCACTGACGCACACACAGCAACATGGCCACACCTGCCCAGCGTGCCGTGCTTGTTAAACAGCCGGTCAGGGATTGGTTAAGTCCTCCCAGCTGCTGACCGCTCGTATCCTCTCGCTCATTTCCCCTCGTCAGTTAATCCATCATCTCCGTGTGTGCGTGTTTCTCACTTTCCTTCATTCACTTTGTGAAATGCAAAGCCCTCGTTCTCCAAATATTTCCTTTGAGATGGGGTTTCGGAGTTTTGTTATGCCAAGTGAACAGTGCTGGGTCCCTGTGGTGCACTTCCACTGCTTTGACATATTTGACCCCAGCAGCAGACCTGGACCCCTCATGCGTCCATTCTGGTTGATGCTCATTGCTCACCCATTATTTTATTACATTTTTTTAATGATTTCAATTCTTTGGGCATTTGTGTTACACTTGGGTTCTTTTTTTACTTTTATAATCAGTTTAACCACCAGTGCCGTAGCACACAGCTACACCATGATTGTGACGAGTGTGATGAATTTTGAGTAATTTTAGTTCCGTAGATCATGGTTATGTACTTTATTGGCCTGTTACCTCACCATTATATATATATACAGTATATATAAACAATGAACACAGCAATGACCTCATCACCTCATGCTTTCAGTCGTAACAATCTTAAAACAGTTTATTTTCCTGCCGTTCTTATTTATAAAATATCATCATTTAAGCTGCTCATGTTATGTAAGGGTGTGCGTGCGTTTTGCTCATTCACACCTAGTCTGATTGGGTAAATATGTAGTCAGCACAGAAGTAGAAGTGACTATTTAAAATAAAACACACACACATCAGAATATACTACATTTTAACCACCTTCATGCCCATTATTTGCCAGTTTAAACATTAACTGGCAATTAATGGGCGTGAATGTGGTTAAATTGGCAAAAATAAGCATGAAATATGGTGAAAGGAGGTTACAAGTGGTAATAATGGGTCAACGTATGCGACATAAGGTGGGAAAAGTGGTGGAAATGTCTTGAAAGTGGAAGAAATGTGCAGAAAAGGCATTGAAATTTGATGGTGAAGTGACAGAAATGCCAGGGTTCAATGTGTTTAGGTTATTTCTATAAAGCCATGAATAAAAAGTGTATTTTTCTGTGCAAATCTTTTTGCAGTCATGTGCGGGGAGTAATTGCTGCAAACTAAAAAAAAAAAAAAAAAAGTACTGCAAAGTGAGCAAACAGCAATTGGTATTTGTGAATTGTATTTCTTGCAGGCAACAAGGGCGATGCTCAGCCATCACTGTGGACTGCTGGGAGACGCCCTCTACAAGGAAAACGACTTTGCTCTGATTATCGACGGGAAGACCCTAAAATATGCCCTCACATTTGGGGTGCGTCAGTACTTCTTGGACCTCGCCTTGTCCTGTAAAGCTGTCATATGCTGCAGGTGAGAATCACTCCTCAAACAAGGCTTTAAGCCTGAAATAGAAGTAATAACGTGAACAAGATCAATGCTGAGAAATAATCATGTTAGTCAATAGTTAGGTTTATAAGGTCACAGAGTTAAATTACCTGTTCTATAACCTTAGACATAAACATTAGTTTTTACGCTCCAAAAAGGTGGATCTGAGGAGCAGAGGATTTGACGATTTTTAAATGCAAGCTAAAAACCTATTAATTCAGTCTAATTGTTACGCTTATACTTTTATAGTTTTATTCTTTGAATTATTTGGAATAATAATTTTTTTATTATTGTTTTTTTTTTGCTTGCTTAGACTAGTTAAACTTCTGGTTTCATTGCTGTGTGTTTTTTTTTTTTTAACCACAAAGGTCCTTCTGTGTTTTTGTTTTATTTTTTGTTTATACACTTAAATCTGTTATAGGTGTAAATTCAAATGGAAACATTATAAAGCTGCACTGGTGACCTGCCCTGGCCACATAAATAATAGGAAGTACTTTAATACCCAAGCAGCCGTGAGGAGTTTTAAGGCCACAACTCACGACTTGGTTCCAGAACAACAGCAAACCTTTAAGAGCCACACTCACGACTCTGTGTGCTGCGTCCACTTTTTATTTATTCTGCCCCCTCCTCCTTCTACCCGCCTGGGCCTTTGCACACACTCTGTGGGAACTGAGATACTCATAGAGATGAATGAGACCTCTTAAAACTACCAAGAACATAAACATGATCAGCTTTACAGCTAAAGACAGACATGCAGTTTACAACATCATCTCTAGAGACAAACTTTACTACATCTAGTAGATGAGTTTGGAGCTCCTGCAGGAGAGGTAGTGAGTTTTACCTTAGAGGCACACACACAGGAGTGTGAGTCTTTATTTTCAACAACTGGCACTGCGTCATGAGGCTTTGCCTTCTGTATAACCAGTGCCTATTTAATCCATTTGGGAATAGAGTTTAGGATTGTACACTTTATACACAAGTATATTAACATTGTTGTTGACTAAAGGTGGGACACTATACCGTGCCACAAGATGGCGGAATATTAAAACGTCACAAAATGTATTGACTCATATGGTTATCGCGAGCCCATTATCATCTATCTCAAAGATGGACAACTTGTATCACATCAATATTTTTGAATTTTTTTTTTTTTTTTCTCGGAAAAATATAATGTTAATGTTAAATCTAAATGTTGAATAATAAATCTAAATGTTCAATTTAAATATAAATGTTAAATCTAACCCTGTAACCGTGAAATAGGACAAAGTGGGTCTGAAAATGGATGGGATGGATGGATGTTGAATCTAAATGTTAAATGTAAATGTTGAATCTGAATCTAAATGTTAAATCTAAATCTAAATGTTAAATATGAATGTTAAATCTAACCCCGCAACCCTGAAATAAGACGAAGCGAGTCTGAAAATGGATGGGATGGATGGATGTGGAATCTAAATGTTGAATATGAATCTAAATATTGAATATGAGTCTAAATGTTAAATTTAAATATAAATGTTAAAACAAACCCCGCGACCCTGAAATAGGACAATGTGCGTCTGAAAAGGGATGGGATGGTTGGATGTTGAATCTAAATGTTAAATGTAAATGTTAAATCTGAATCTAAATGTTAAATCTAAATCTTAGATATGAATGTTAAATCTAACTCTGTGACCCTGAAATAGGATAAAGCGAGTCTGAAAATATATGGGATGGATGGATGTGGAATCTAAATGTTAAATATGACTATAAATGTTAAATCAAAATCTAAATGTTGAATTTAAATATAAATATTAAATCTAACCCTGCGACCCTGAAATAGGACAAAGTGGGTCTGAAAATGGATGGGATAAATGTGGAATCTAAATGTTAAATGTAAATCTAAATCTAAATGTTCATCTAAATGTTAATTCTAAATCTAAATGTTAAATGTAACCCCGCGTCCCTGAAATAGGACAATGTGGGTCTGAAAATAGATGGGATGGTTGGATGTTGAATCTAAATGTTAAATGTAAATGTTAAATCTGAATCTAAATCTTAAATATGAATGTTAATTCTAACCCTGTGACCCTGAAATAGGATAAAGCAAGTCTGAAAATGGATGGGATGGATGGATGTGGAATCTAAATGTTAAATGTAAATCTAAATGTTAAATCTAAATCTAAATGTTGAATCTAAATGTTAAATCTAAACTAAATATTTAGCTAATATGCGATTTCACCAGAAGTACCAAAATAAAAGCTCATTAACGCAACTCATTGACACAACTTTCACTGTTTTAAAGTGAAATCAGTGATTATATACATTGATCTTTCTTTTTGAACCAATCTTGTTCTCAAAAGTGCAGCTTTTCTATTTGCATTATTTGCATGTACTTCCATCTGTCCATGTGTTTATTTCTGCTTTTTTCTATTAGAGTGTCTCCTCTTCAGAAGTCGGAGGTGGTTGAGATGGTGAAGAAGCAGGTGAAGGTCATAACACTGGCAATAGGTGACGGTGCCAATGATGTGGGAATGATCCAAACTGCTCACGTCGGTGTGGGAATCTCTGGAAACGAAGGTCTGCAGGCGGCAAACTCCTCAGACTATTCCATTGCTCAGGTAAGCAAAAAAGTCAGAGCACTGACCCAGCAACTTTTCTGATCCGATCCTTGTATATAAATAGTCAAGTTGTTTTTTCTTGCACTCCCTCCAAAATATCTGTTTTACCATTTTTTGCTGAAAATATTTAACGTTTTTAAAATTATTCTGAGAAACACATTTTTGTATTATTTATATACTTCGGTAACGCAATTTTATTAAAATACATCCCAAAATAAAATAAAAAAAGAGTTAAAAGTTGGTTTAATATCAACAAATTATCACTCAATTTAAGTAAAACTAGATTTATAATCTTTGGTTGCTGAAAAGTCAAAAGTAAATTGTGAAGTTAAACTCAAAATTGAACTGTGTGAAAACAAATTCTTGGGTGTAATAATTGATGACGAACTCAATTGGAAAACACACATAAATAACTTTAAAACATGAAAATATTGTCAAAAAATCATTGCAATCCTATACAAGACAATAAAAGCTTTTAAATCAGAAATCCACTTACATGCTATATTGTTCATTCATTGTCCCATACATCACGTACTGTGTGGAGATGTGGGGGAAACACTTGATCCAGTAATTAAATTACAAAAGAGAGCCATAACAATTGTAAATCACTCAAAAATATTGTGACCCAACACATCCACTCTTAATTAAATAAGTTACCTTATAGTTTGAAGATCCGGTTAAATTAAGAACTTACATTATAATCTACAAGGTACATAACAATCTGCTTCCTTATCGCATTCAGAAATTCTTTTAACCCAGAGTGAGTTGATATGGACTCAGCGGAAGTTGTGTGTTTGTTAAAGTAAGGACAAACTTCCGATGTAGATGTATTTCTGTTAGACAAATGAGTTAAAAATGTTTTTGTGTTCTATCTATAATGCAAGAAAGGTCTGCGTGCGTGCGTGTGTCTCGCAAAAGACGCCCTCACCACACATGTTTTTATAATAAAAATTTACTAAATGAGTAAAATAAAACAAAAAACTAAATATTTGTACAAAAAGTACACAAAACTACAACAGAAATGCAGAAAAATACACAAAATGACTCCAGAATCACACTGAAATGGCAACAAAAAAACAATAATATACAAAAAATGCACAAAAAGACAACAGAAAGAAACAAAAAATACACATATTGACTCCAAAAAACATATATTACAAAAAAATACACCAAACAAAAAAATATATAAAAATGAATAAAAAAAACAACAAACACATTTATCATGGGCATGTCCCATAGAATTAAATCAGGGAAATCACACACATTATTTTACTTTGCACCCACAAATACACCCCTTTATAACACTACAGAGTATTTACACCCTTTTGTACTTCAAACACATACTCATTTGGCCTTAATTGGCAACTCTACTCAAGCCCTCGCTATAATAATACAGTAGATACTTCCAATGGGCGCTGTACTAGTAAGTTGTATTTTCAATTTTTTAATTACAATTATTTATTATCGCTCATTTAACCAACGTTCCTTGAGTTGATTGTGTTTATCTGGAAAGTGCAGGGTCATGCTTTCAATATACACAATGATATTGTCATCCAAAGCCCAGATCCTTCAATTGTCTTGCCATGATCTTCTCAAGTGTAACACATGTTAGCGATAGCTTGGCACATTGTTCTGGCCAACAATGGGTGAAATGTGTGAAAGGGCCTCAGCTGGTCCCAGTGAAGAAGTAACACCTGTAGAACAAGCATCAGGTTACCTCACAAACACAATGAAACAGAACCAGATTCAGGCTAAATACTTCCTAGTAACTAGTTTGTTTGAGACTGTGGTTGGATACAGTATGTGATGCATGTTGGCAACAAAGGCACACTTTTTCTCTCTCCTTTTTTATCGTTGGAGATTATGGATTGGACGCATTTGTTGTTAGACAGATACTTTATGAGATGAAACACTTAAAAACACCCAGTTATCTGTTAAAGCGAGGGCAGCGTGAAAGAGGCCTGGAGTGCACAGCCCCTCTGTTGTCTGTCTGTCATCAGCTTAACTCGATGTAAAAACCCATGTTTGATCCCAACATTGGAAGGGTCACACAAACCAGGGGCCGCCACCGGGCTTTCATTTAACCTGATGCTGAAAGACGCTGGAACCCTCAGCATAAACAACATGTGATCACCAGTGTAAACTGAAGCTAAAGCTAACTCTCTTTAATCATTGATAACACCTTTATCTATACACAGTTTGTCAAAATGCTTCACAATACAACAAATGCATTAATGCACGATAATATATTTATATATTCTCTCATTTTGACCGTCTGTCGTGTGTAGGGCTGTAACAATTCATTCAGACAACGATTCGAATCACGATTAGTTTTTGCCTATTTGATTCATGAATGATGTTGGTTAATTTAGAACGATTCAGTGACTTGAAATCGATTCAGTAATTTTTTTAGCCAAAATAATAATTCAGCCAGTGTGACTGAAATTAATACCTGAGTATCGTCTATAAGTAAACAACAAGCAACCAAGATCTGTCCAGGTTAAATGAGCAGTGGTTGAACCTGATACGTTTTAACTTGATAATGAACCTGAGACTTCTGCAGAGCTAATGCTAACGAGCTAACGCTAACAAGGCTGCTTCAATCTGTTGTTTCCTTGTATCGATACAATTGATTGATTACCTTTTAAAACAATTTTAGATGATTAATGTCATCAGGGAGGCCAACTTGCCGAGCACAGATGGATGTAGTTGTGACAGTGTTCAGATAATTGTCACTGAGTTAGGACTGACTTATGATCCGAGAGGATTGCTGTCCTGTAGGTTTTTCATGTTGTTTAGCTTTAAAACACTGGATTGTAAAGTGTGTCTTTCTGCAGGTGATTATGATGACATGTTTATTTATTATCAATCTTTTGGGGAAGGAGCTCTAGGTAATGGACCAGATCAAATTTTAGTGAAGTCACTTGAATATTTGAGATATTATATAATTTATTTATGTTTTTGTTTTTTAAGATGTTATACGGTTCTCATGATGTTTTCCTCATAGTCGTCCGTTAGTGTCATCACTCAAACAAAATCTATAGAGTCCAGTGAAAGTTAACCAAACGCCATTTATTCTCGTTTCACTATAAAGCCATTCAAACTCCTTCAGAACCGGCCTCTGAAAATACAAAACCTCAGTTTTTTAAGGTAACAAATACGTCTCTTTTCTCTCAGTGGTCCAGGAACTGCTTTAGTTTTACAGGCTGGGTCCTGATTAAAGGGCGGTATGCTGTACACAGACCTCTGCTGTTCATTCACCATGGTGTTCTACTTCCCTCCCATACAGTTCAAGTACTTGAAGAATCTGCTGTTGGTCCATGGGGCCTGGAACTACAACCGTGTGGCCAAATGCATCCTGTACTGCTTCTACAAGAACATTGTTCTCTACATAATAGAGGTAAGAATCAGGGCTGCCAACTTTGGTCGTTTAGTCAACTAATTGGTCGATGCCGTCGTGGTCGACCAAGATTTTCATTGGTTGACTAGCAATGGTATCAGTTTCAATATCATTTAAAAAAAAAAAGATAAAAATGCAATGCACTTATATGGTAATTTAATTTACTTTAATGCCTAAACATGAGTCTATGTCTAGCAACAGCTGTGTCAGTGTGTGCTGCGCTGCAAAAAGAATTAAAAAAAAAAGTGTTTTGCTTCAGTTTTCAGAGCAGTGTGCTGTCCTCAGAGCAGCGAGGGAACAAATTAAGACAGGCTTGAAACACAAGGATTTGTGTTTAACATGCGTTTGTTTCCCCGTGCACTGATCTGATGTTGTCATTAACAGTTGTTTATTAATAAAAGCAGACTTACCGCTAAAACAAAAGTAAATATATCATTTCTATGAGGAAAAAAATAGGTCGGGCACAGATATACAGTAAATACCTGATGTCTGTCGGACCTGTAGGTTTCACTTTTGCTTTGTCTGGTTCTGGTCAAAGCTGGAATAAGGTTCATATCATAAATGGTCTGTGTTTAAAAGCAAATCGGCACCACAAAACGCCAAAACAAAAATATTTCTCTCTTTATCTTTCTCCTTGTCCCCCATGCTCATTCATTCTCCGTTTTTTTTAATTTTATTTTCATTTTATATCTTTGGTCGACTTATGCTTCGTGTGCCTTAGTCTTGGTCGACCAACAATTTCTTTGGTTGACTACAGCCCTAGTAAGAATCACCTACAACTAAGCCAATGTTTCCCAACCTTTTTTGAATCATGACCCCGTTTTGATAACCAGATTTTCTGGCGACCCTTCTCGAATTGCTGTTTGATCATGGTTGTTATATTGTATTGGCTCAATGACGCGACACCTAAATATTCTGTCCAACTGCATTTCTTTTAGTTATAAAGGGTTCATATGGATTCAAAATTCCAATTCCAATATGTAGTAACTTAGTTTATATGTGCTCAGATTTTACTAAATTACTTCTGTAATTTATTCTGTTATTCAAAGTGTCAAATTATCATGTGACTCTGGCCATGACTGCTGTTATGAAAAAAAAAAAAGCCTAAATCTATTCAAATTAGTTTTCTGCCCTATTTTATTTATATTATAGTCCTGTGTAAGATTTCAAAGTATTTATCAATTTATTTCCATCATAATATTTATGCAAACCTTGCCAAATGATGCGGTGAAATCCTTTTACATCATTGACCAAATACAGAGTAGCCAGGATTAGTTAACTGTATTTTATTAATATTATTAATGTATATTTTACAAAGCAAAAGTATAGAAAACAGTTTTAGATTGTGTGTTTTAATTTAAAAAACAATAATCATTTGAAAAAAAAATCAAAAATGTAATTCCAATCAGTAATTTTTTTAATTTTTTTTTTTTTTATCAATTACTAGACATTTCAGGCAGCCCCATTTAGGTTGAAAAGCTAAGCCATGCAATAGGCCAGATTAATTGTTGAGTTTTTACATTTTTTTTTTTTTTTTCCCCCAAACGTCACGACTACCCAAAGGTTCTTCGTTACAGTTTCCAAGTCTGTATTTGTGTTGACAGACATCTCCCAGTACCTGCCAGTTTCATACACAAACAAACCTGCAAAGCTTTATCTTTGACATATGAATATTTTTGGCCAGTATTTAAATCCTTGGAAAATAAATCTCAAAATGTTTCTTTCCACTCTGCCTTCGAAATGAAGACAAATGAATATATATATATATATATATATATATATATATATATATATATATATATATATATATATATATTTAAACTCTTGTTCTCTTTGGCTTTTACCTTCTCACCGCACCCTCATTCTTTAGCCACTAACCAGTTGTGCTCGTATATGCCCTCGGATCATCAATAAATCTTATTATATACCAGTGGTTCTCAAACTTTTTTGGGGTATTCCCCACTTTGAAAGAAAGTAAACTTTCAAGTCCCACCTGCGCACAATGACCCCCAAATAATCTTGACAAATAACACATTTTCAAATGTATTGAGCGAACAGCGAACAATTAACATCACATTTCATAATAAATCGAAAACTAAATTAAACTAATTACCTTCATAAAAAAAAAAAAAAAAATGTAAAAGTGTAGTAGTCAAAAATATAGGAAATAACAAAACATTGTTTGCAATCTGTGTCAAAAAGCTGAAGAGAACAAAAAAGGAAATTCAGTGCACGTATGAAATAAATTAACAGGGAACAAGTAACATCATGTTTAATAATCCAAGTAATGTACATGTATTTCATAAATAAATAAACCCTCAAAAAATGTATTAAACTAATTACCTGAATAAAAACAAATGTAAAACTGATTCAATCATTATTTTTGCACTTTAGTTGCACGTTACATTTTGTTCTCGGTGGCATATCTAATGCAGTCTAATAATTTAATGCTCTTTTAATTTCTGCTACATTTTTAGGCTTCTCATTATTACTTTCTTTGTGTATAGGCATTTTGTGTAGTGTTAATGGTCTGAATTGTTGATGGAAAAAGGCATTTAAGAAGTTTCCTCCTGTTTTGGCCTGCAACCCTCAGTTTGAGGTACAACTAGGCTTGAATGCTTAATTGCATTTGCGATATTATCGCGATCTCATAAAACACAAAGGCTGCAATATATTTATTTATTTTTTCTTGTCCTGTCCTGTTAAGTGTTTAAGATGTGCAGAACACATGTTTACATGAAGTTAACGTGAAGTTAGTTAGATATGTTGACAAGGTAAAGCCACAGATTTGTTTGCTTTATTTGTTGTAATCTGTGCTTTAAAATGTATGTATTTATTTAAAAAATGTTTATATTTATTTAAATTTTAAATAAATCTCAAATAGTTTATTATGAAACTGATTTATTTATTGCTTGTGTTCATTGAAAAATACATGACAAGAGGCCCTTGAAAAAATAATCACATATCACATAATCGCAATTAGATTATTTCCCAATATTGTTCAGTCCTTGGTACAACTCACTTTAACGCATCAATTGCGATTCATTAATTACAAGAAAAAAATAACTCCCTTAAAAAAATAACATAGTTTAACGCTTTTTTTAGCACTCAAAACAGTGGGGAACCTCTCATTTCAAGAGTTCCCAGTACACCCATAATAATGATGCACTGGCTACAATACAAGACTGGAGAATGCCGAGCTTCTCAGCTTCGTTTGCGTTAATTTTGGTCAAAATAAAAACGCCGGATGGAAAACACAAGCATCGTTGTGTGCAAATCGAGCAAGAAAGAGTTTGCCTTATAACTGGAGCTTTGCAGCCCCCGTTAGCACTTCAATGCTAAACATGTAGCGGCTACCTTGGACAGCTAGCGTGGACACTGAGGCAGTGCTAACTGCTACATGCTCCGAGCATGCTGTGTTGCCAAAACTGGACAAGATGACAGGGTTCAGAGCCAAAATGAATAACACCTGATGTTTTTTTTTTTTATTTGTATGTTCTATTATTTGTATATTGACGTGAGTACACATCAATATTCCTCCTGATGGTCTAAACTAAAGGTGACAGCAGCCCTTGGGACTAGTCTCACATAAATACAATATAATAATATAAATGGTTACGCCTGCAACTGTTCAAGTCTGTTAAAAACAATAAATGACCATATAAAGACATTTTGTTGTATATCAATCTTTAGATCTGCCACAATAATGTATTTTAAATTAAAATACCTCAAGTTGAGGGCGTTTCTCAGCAATTTTTAGGTGTGATTAAAGCTGAAATCCAGAGTTTCTGAGGGGACGTCTCATTGTCCCGCCCTCAACAGTTTGCTGTTGTGACGCGTGGCCTTGTTTCCGTGCACAGTACCGCATTCACTTTGATTGACAGTCTCAAAAACAGGAAGTTGAAGCCTATTGGCTGGGCGCACTCGGCAATCGTTTCCATTTGTCTATAGGATGAAGGAGGGACTTGTATACATTAATTCCGGATAGCTCCGGATATCAGCTTTAAAAAAGACATTAAATATATTAAATACAGAGCATAATTAATTAATCGCACCATTTTTTTAATCTCTTGACAGCACTAATCTTAGCATTATCAATGTGTGATACAACTTGTTTGGATTTTCAGAAACCCGCTTTGTCACTGATCCTTACTCGGTGACTCTAAAACAGAGTTGTGTTAGTGTGTGTGTATGGGGGTGGGGGGTGTTATTTATACTCACTGGGATCACTGGGTGTGTGAGAGGTTTGATGGTGTTTGACAGATACCAGAGCCAGTGCAGATTACAACTTCAAAACCTGGACCAAGAGTGACCAGACAGGTTAAGTGCTACCTATCAGCAGTAGCCTTATCATCATAGTGTGCACGCGTTTTGATCTACAGGACGTGCACTTGTCTGGTGGAATTCATAATTCATGTCCCAAACCCCTAATCTGATATCATTTCAAATTAAAGGGTTTGATCAAAGTTAGCCATACTTTAGGATTAATTAGATCATCATTATAAAGCTTTCGTTACATGGGTTGTTTAAAGGTGTGTAACTTGTTTACATTGAAATGTTGCATTTTTTTCACCTCCCACTCATGCTCATAATTGTCATACTTTATTACAAATACAGAGTAGTAAGGATTAGAGCACAAAGTGACAATATGTACCAGCTCAGATATTTTTATACTGTATTTCATTTATTTATTTACTTACTTAGTTATTTAACTTCCTTTTTTTCCCTCTTTTTTTTCTTTAAACTTATTTGAACTAGATTTATATTTGAGAAAGTGAAAGTATAGAATACAGTTGTTTGAGATTGTGAGTGGTGTTTTAATTTGAAAAAGATTAATACATATTTAAGCTTTGAGATTTTTGCCTCTTCCTGCACTGTATGTCTATTTCTGTGATATTATATTTTGTTTTTAATTATGAAAAATAGATAAATAAAAATAATTACAAAAATGTCTAATAATAAATAAATTATTTTATTTTTTATTTTAATAAATAATACAATTAAATATGGTTTTAATAGTAATTTATTTTTATTGTATTATTACTAGACGTTTCAAGTGACCCCTTTTTGTTGCTAGGCGACCCCCACATTGGGGTCACAACCCCAAGGTTGAAAAACCCTGGGTTATACACTCGGATGGATTTAAATTTGCTGATAAATGTAATATTCAGGAAGCAAAACCTTTTCAAGGTGGTTTAACTTTCCTTCATGGAACCAAAGTATTTATTAGGACACTTATTCACTGTTTTTAGATATTTAAATCCTGATTGGGTAAAAGCTGTGTTTGTCAGACTAACAGCTTTAATTGTGTGCTTGGATATTTTTCTCTTAGATTCGCAGGCTAACTTTCAAGCAGAGAATTGCAGATGTTTTTGGGAGTTTTGAGCTTTTTTGTTCACAGCGCTATTATCCCCCTACAGTCTGTGTAACAATATGAATGCCTGGGCTCAGAGAGTCTGCTGCTAAAGCCTCTTTGTATCTCCCGCTCCTCCACTGGTCCTTTGGTTCCTTATGAGAGCGCTAGAGGAGAGTAGGAGGGACGAAGGATTCTCAAGCTATTGTGAGAGGACGTGAATGTGAGCTCAACTCAGTCTGAAGCTCATGGGAGCAGCCGCCCACCATTCCACTGCCTCGCTCAGGGTTAATTGTGGCCGAGAATATAAGCCTGTCATTATTGTTGATGATTGAGTGACAGGTGGAACAGCTTCACTGTATTTCATCTCTTGGATTGTTCAGTTTCTGATGCAGCGGAAAGATGAAGCTCTGTTAGAGCCCAAAACGTAACAAAAAACCGAAAATTCAATAACTGGTCAGTAATGTAAAAAGATGATAAGCTAAAAATGTAAAAACTATATTACATCATAGAGTGACTTAATGATTTATGGATTAAAGGGCGTATTGCTTCATTGTAGAGAGTAGTATCATACACAAAGGATTATGCGTAAATCTGTGTATATTATTATTATTATTATTATTATTAAAGCGTTTTTAAATTATTACATTTCTTACCTTCATATATATATATATATATATATATATATATATACTGTATACACATTTTTTTTTACAAGAATTTGGGTCTTGTTACATTTTGGGCTCTAACATGCCTGACCACACAGGATATTTGACTTTTTGATTAAATAATGATGTTACATTTTTCAGCATTGTGTTCAAAAATGTTTATCAAGTATCATGCATGTTTATTACTTATATTTTTTTTGCTCTTAATTATACCAACAACTAATAATTTCACCTTTTTAAATTCAGCTACATAAAAGGGAAAAGATCTTCTTAACCCTCCTGTTAAGAAGATCCTTGGGGTCAATTTGACCCAATTCAGCGTTTATCATTCCAAAAATAGTAGTTGACTTTTTTTTCTTTCTTCTTTTGCTTCATATTTAATGACTTTTCCTAGTTTGATGGGTACAATTGATGAAGCACAAAATTATCATAATGATATTTATTCAGGGTGCTGAATGCATATTGGTGGTCAGTTTGACCCCGAGCTGTTTTAGCTGTGTAAAACCTGTCTGTCTGTGTATGACACCTGCAGGTGAATAGTTAATACTTTTGAGTTGATACATGGGATGAGGGGAACGACAATATTCTCATGAAAACTTTCCCACACTATGGGTATGAATGTTTGTGTGTCTGTGTGTGTGTGACCTACTTTTGATTAAATAATGGTCATGCATATTTTTTAACTCAATGCTAAAACATGTAACTAGTATCATGCATGTTCATTACTTTTTGCTGTTAACTATACCAACAACAACAACAACAACTAATGATAATTTAAATGTATTCATTGAAATTCCCTTGAGATGCAACATCTCGTTTTCGAGCGGGACCAAGAACATGTGACATTTCACGTACAGCAGATTACAAAACACAAAAAAACAAAATTTTGCTCACAACCCACACTCTCCCACCACCCCACATCTCTAAATATATACACATAGATCTACACACAAGTGTGTACAGTATATAGATCCACAGACATCATACAACCAAATACAGCAGATATACAGTATACATACATATACTGTATATACATGTACATACATACACGGCAATACACATACTGTACATAAAAGCATAGGTTTACACTCATAAGCACATATATATAACGAATATATGTATACATAGCTATATAACACACATCTGTAGTTTTTTTTTACTGTTTTGAGAAAAAAAAATTGTCATTAAAAACATTGACAATGTTTTTAAGTATGTAAATAGAACTAAGGATGTCACTGATTTGAATTAAGCCACATTAAAGGGAAAAAGATCTTCTTAAACAAAGCCGGCCCACTCTGTTTGATTGACACGTTGGCCGGGTGCTGCAGAGGGCCCTGATGGACAAGTGGCATTTATGAGGCAATTACATGAATGCTTATTCAGTGCAGCTTAGGGTAAAGACGGCTCAAAGCCGAGCCAAAGCTCGCTGAGGAGAAGTGCTAAATTAATCCACATGCCCTGGAACTGCTTTGAGAGCCAACGTCCGTGTGCAGCGCCACATATTTCCAGCATATTTATCAGCCCTCGCTGTCTTTATGGCCTGCTGTATCCTCTGCTCTCTTTGTGCATGAATTCCACTGGCAGCTTAAAGAGTATCAGGACTTACATTGTGTGAGACAAATGTCACACACCCCACCCCCCTCCCACCCTGTCAAATGTAGACAAAGCAGCACAGACCCCTTGGAATCAATGATTTTTCATTTGCTGATGAATATGCAAGTCGTCTTATTGCCCAATCCCTCCTTCATTTTTTGAGCTCCAGCTTTTAATTCCATTCCGGTTTTTCACGATGTGCACTGAGGGAGAGAGGCCAGCCACACCCCTCTCTGCTGAGTGGCACTCAATGAGAGGAAGAAAAAAGGAGGAAAAATCCTGCCTAGTACTTCCTTAATGAGCAAATCAATGCATCTGTCCCTCAAGAGACGGGGAGAGCGAGGACTAGAGCGCAGCTATTGGGACTCCAAAGACTAGGCTAAAACACTCACACAGAAGCAGTTACCACACGCTATGAATAGGAGCCTTTTTTAACTTAGCACAACAATATATCAGTCCAGAGCCTCTTAGTGAGGGGAGCTGTAATTAATTCAGCAGTTTGACCTACCCGCTGTCCTCTCGTTACTATTGCTCGAGCAACGCTAGAAGTAAACCTGCTTTAAGGCATGGGTTTAATGTTCAAATAACCCATAGTAACAAGAAGGCATTTCTAAAAAAAAAAAAAAAAAAAAAACAGCCTAAACAGTCCTGCATACCTTTGGATGTAGATCCAAGCACTACCACATTCATCTGAATATCACATGTGAGTTTAAAAACAGGCCCCTTGTTACAAAAGAAGTATCGTCATGGTGGAGTGCACCTCATGGAGCGCAAAGGCAGACGGGCACAGACTTTAACAGAGGTCTGATCGCTAACTCCCCACCACTAACCAATGATGGGAGGAAATCTTGTACATTTATTTCTCATCTCATCAAATTCAAGGTGGTAGAAATTCAGGAAACTATAAGGTAATACTAAAAAGAAAAGACTAAATTGAAATCAGTGCAAAATAATATATTATATTGTACACCTGTACACACACTTGAATGTACAAGAGATTGACATTTCAGTGAATGGTGGTAAGCATCGAGTGTTGACAGGTATTGCCAGAGGTGTATAAAAACTAAGTAAAAGTACAAATGCGATAACTGAAAATGACTTTGGTAAAAGTGAAAGTCGACCATTAGAAAATTACTTAGTAAAAGCCTTAAAACGGTTCACATTTAATGTACTCAAGTATCAAACCTATCTTGTGAAAAAAAATTACAAGTAAAAGTAAAGTATTTTTCAAAGGACCCATAAAAAGAAGCAAAACGTCTATAAATGTTCTTCCCTTGTTCCCTTGGATAAATAGCATGTAAACCTAAGAGAAACATTATCTAAGTTAGAAAGAACATACGCAATTGCTCGGTTGCAGCTGTTGATATGTGAAAAACATCAGAAAACTCTCTAATAATTCAAGATAAAGTCCCTACATTTGTTGCTAGTCTATATGGAGATAACAGTCGCAAAGAGTTTCACACGGTGAGTTTAGTTCAGGAGGGGAGGGGGAGTGTGGGGCGCCTCACGATTCTACAAACTGCAGCTTTAATGGATTACTAAAACAATGGTTTACTGCAGCTCTAGCTCAGATATGCATGGCTAATCAACTAATTTTCATACCACCTCCTTGCCTTTAAGACCATCATGCATAGTAGGCAGATGGTTTGCATTAACCCTGTCTCCCCTTTGTGACACAAGATATCACAATGTCCATCAGTCAGGCAGCCAGTCTGGCTCTACAGCTAACCTCATGATTCACCCTCATGTCATCAGGTAGATCAGGGCAGGAAGCTGTTGTTAGGTTGCATGTTTAAAAGTGATCCTGTGATGAAAGCAGTGGATGTTTTGCATTGTGGAGGTGGCATGTGGAGTGTCTTGCTTTCCCACTTGAATTTAAATGGTGTCTTTTGTCTATTCTAAAAGTTGGCCAAGATTATTATTAAGTCAGTAGCACTTAAAATCTAAACCTACATTAGTGTGGGAAACTGTCAAAACATCCATAATAAATCCCTCTACTATGCTGTGATTTAAAGATGTTGTAGTGGTAGCTGTTTTCTCCTTCGTGTTCTGTGAGTGATAGATCTCGAAGTCTCTTAAGTTCTGTCATCAAGACTGTGAATGATGTGCTATGATGGAAAAATGGGTTGCCACACCGCAGACTAAAAGGGTCTGATTATAGTAACCATTGACCTCAATGATCACTAATGAAAAGCACATACGAAGAGGCTTCTTCTTTAAGAGGACACTTATTACCGTCCTATTTTTGTATTTGACGGCCCCCAAAGTAAACAACACACAATGACTTTAAAAATACATTGAAGAACAAAAATGCACATATTTACTCCAAAAACACATTGATGACACAAATATATACACAAAAATAACAGGAAAACCCCAAAATGAAAACAAATATGACTCCAAAACTCAAATGACAAAGAAAATACAAAACAACAACAACAAAGACACAGATGCCGAAAACACAAAACGACCCACAAATGCACATAATAATCAAAATAACTCACAAAACTAACGCTAATCACACAAAACAATAGAAAAATATACAAAATGAGAACAAAAATGACTCCAAAATACAAATGGCGAAGAAAACAACAAAAATACAGGTGCTGTAAAGTAAGTAAGTAAAGTAAGTAAATGTTATTTATATAGGGCTTTTCACAGGTTAAAATCACAAAGTGCTGTAAAAAAGTAATTGCAGAGTCTGGGGACTACAGCCTGGAATGCCAGGTCTCCCCGGGTTTTAAAATAAGTTTTGGGGATCTTTAGGAGACCCTGGCCTGAAGACCAAAGGGTGCACCCTGAAGTGTAGGGGCACAACAAATCAGCGATAAACTGAGGGGCCTGAATGCATTGCACGGCAAGTCAGGACTTAAATGTTAAACTCAATGCAAAATTTGACTGGAAGCCAATGAAAACTTGCTAGAATGGGGGTGATGTGGGCTGTTCTGGGTGCACTGGTCAAAAGTCTGGCAGCAGCATTTTGTACAATTTGAAGTCTGTTTAGAGTCGACTTGTTGAAACAAGTGAAAACAGAATTATAATAATCAATGCAAGACGAGATGAACCTGTGGATGATCATTTCAAGATCCGATTTTGACAAGTTCCTCACTTTAGAGATATTTCTCAGGTGATAAAAACAGTTTTTGGTCAATTGACGACAGTGACCCTCCAAAGACATTGACTGATCAAACACAACCCCAAGGTTTCTGAGGCTGGTTTTCACATTATCATTCTTTATCAGGGGAATCTTGTTATCGGGAGCAATGATCAGATCCGTTTTGTTAGAGTTTATCTGAGGGTAATTCAAAGACAACCAGTTTTTTATGCAAGATGCACATTCTAAGAACACAGATGAAAAGTGAAACTCTGAGTCATTGAAGGACCAATACAACTGAATCTCATCTACATAGAAATAACAAGACACATTTTCAAAACCTCAAATCAACCAACCAAGAGGCATCAGGTACAACAAAAACAAAGGCCCCACATTAGAGCCCTGGGCTACTCCACATGACAGGTTGAACACATTAGACATCACATTGTTGATGGCAACATTAAAAGTTCTTCCATTAATATATGAAGAAAACTACTGGAGAACAGCCCCAGAAAACCCCATCTCAGATTTAAGTCGACAAATCAGTATACCGTGATCTACAGTATCAAAGGCAGATGTCAAATTGAGTAAAAACCAAAACTGTGTAGCGACCAGAGTCAGCGGCCATCATCACGTCACTGGAAACTTTCACAAGAGCAGTTTCTGTGGAGTGGATTGCCCTAAAGCCAGATTGATATTTATCATAAAAATCATGCTGTTCCAAAAATGAAGTTAGCTGTTCAGCCACCACTTTTTCCATGATTTTTGACATGAAGGGAAGTATGGGCTGGTAATTTTTAGGCTCTACCAGGATCAAGATTAGGCTTTTTTAAAAATGGGATTCCCCACAGCATTTTTAAAGAAGCTGGGGACCGAGCCAGATTGAAGTGAATGGTTAATCAATTTTACCACCCAAGGACCGACAACATCAAAAACATTTAAGAACATGGGTTTCATCTTGCTCACTAAAACCTGAACATGCTGTAGGCTGACAGGAGCGAAGGAGGACCATGAGCACACAAGGGCTGATGCAGTGCATAAGCTATCCAAGGGAGGAGTGATGCTGGCCCTAATGTCTTCCACTTAGTTTACAAAGAAGTTGAAAAAACTATTGCAACCATCCTGTGTGAACACAGGCACATGGGGAGATGAGGGTCCAGTAAGATTTTCAATAGTGTCAAATAGGACTTTAGTGTTTTTCTTATTACTGAAAACAAGGTTAGAGAAGTAAGCTGAACAAGTGAGTTTTATCATTTCATTTAGCTTTATTATCATTTTATTAAGATGGTGTCTATGCACCTCTAATTTTGTGGCTTTCCACAAACGTTCCACTTTCCAACAGCTTCTCCTAAAGCTACAAATGGCTTCATTCATCCATGGACAAGGTTTCTTATGAGATCTTAAAGTATTTTTAGCTGGTCCTGCTACTGTGTTCAAAACAGTCAAACAATGGCTATTGAAGTTTGTCATAAACGTGTCAACATCGTCACAACTAGCAAAAGTAGTTGGGTCAAAAGAGGCAGAAAACCCACTAATTGCAGGTTCATTAACAATGCTTCTCAGTTTTTTTTTTCAAATTGGCAGTAGTCCGTGTCAGTGTGAATGACAGATTAAATACAATACAATAGTGGTCACTGATTTGAAAACACAACGACCCGGAAATGTACATAATGACTCACATTAACTCGCAAAACTAACACTAATCACACAAAATGAGAAAAATACACAAAATGCTAAAACGGCAAAAAAAACAGACTAAACCCTTTATTGATCCCTGTTCATCCAGGGTTCTATTCTCCCATGCACGTAATAAACCTGTTACATTGTTTATCAATGAAGGCGTTTCAAATTAAAAGTGAACTTTATCATTTTCACTGATTTCAATGACATTTACAAGCGTTGGGAAAACTCCAGGTTTAGTGATTTCTAGACAGCCCAAAAAAATTAAAATCACCGCCTCCTTTCCTTCAGCCCGCCGGTGGGCGTGTCAGGAACCTGGACCGGAGAATACGCATAGAAGAGAAGCGCGTAACTGCAGGCGAGCAAAAAAGCGCTTAAGTCCTGACTGGAGAATAGACCCCTAATCATCAGATTAGTCAGATGATATTCAGAATATCCTTGTTGTGTCCCACTGTGATCAAAGTTGTCTATCACTGCCTTATATGGTAATATTAACTTATTATTGTAAGAAATAATATTGATTTCGGCTTATTCTCTTTTTGTTCATTTCAGATTTGGTTTGCCTTCGTCAACGGCTTCTCCGGTCAGATCCTGTTTGAACGCTGGTGTATTGGCTTATACAACGTGGTGAGTGTTGTTGACACTTTCTGACAAAACACCTTCGACACAGAACTGATTTGCTGTGGTTGCCCTCAAACTGATCTCTTCATTCCATGTCTTCAAAGTCCAGAAAAGTAACTTTTTTTTTTTATTTACGACCAGCTGTCAAGTCCATATTCCCTCTGTGCCCTAAACTATGTTCTGAATGTGAAAGAACAACAGCTTTTCTTACCCCAAAGAGTGCAGTTATAGCATGAGCTACTATGTTTGAATGATACAAAGAATAGGATGACTTGAGTTGGAAGTGAGCTGGCGGCCGATGTGGTGAGTCCCACAGGCCACTATAAAGGGACCACTCCTAATGAACTCATATTTCAAATCTGTCATGAATTAGGCAGAAGAGAAAAACGCGTATGTGTGAGTTGACCTTTATTACTGTGTTGTTAGATCACGAGTAGTTAATGTGTAACTTTAAACTGTTTATCAAACGCAGTTCAATCAACAGAAGTGGATGAGAGATGTGTGAGGTCAGATTTCCCCAACAGCCCCATTTGGCCCCAAATGGAAGTAATTTATGAGCAGGACAAACTGTCAAGTGATCTGCAGCCTTTAACGTGTAGTCCTATAAAAAAAGACAAAAAAAACTCACACACTATTAGAAGCTGTGCCGTCTCAAAAAACTTTTGAGAATTCCTGGTGCTCAGTGGGAGCCTGTCAAAGGCAGTGAGCTGAATCCACCCCTCAATGGAGATCTTCCCGGGCTTGGCTCTGAATAAGAATGGAACCCAGTCGAGCATGTCCCGTAGCCCGCTGGTCCTGAGGACTTGCACTCCAGATGGGGCTGCAGGGATATCACACCAACTGACCCACGGAGCGCCATCAAACCAAACAATACCATCATTCCCCTCTGAGCAACAGCTGTACAGGACATTACCACGCTAAGTCATGACACGATATCCAAACCTAAATGCCTGCTTTCAGTTCAGAACTTTGCAGATGTTTTTAGAGATGGGTTCTGCAAAGTGGAAACCTCCCAAATGCTTTTGAGGCCATTGGTTTTTAATGATTACAAATTTTTATTTCTTCAAGTGGAGACCAGAAGAAAGTAATATTCCACGTGTTAAATGTGTGAAAACGGCAGAATACGAAGTGACTTCAACGTTCAGTTTGAACAAAAAAATATCAAGTTAATTAAAGGGGACATATTTTACCCATTTTTCACCTTTTAAAACAGTTTCCTGTGGTATATATGACATACTGTATCTCTGCTGGGGTTTGGTCCAAAAAGGTAAAGAATAAAGCAACAGGGGAGATTTAACACCCTGTATAAAAAAGCTGTTTCAGAGCACTCTGTTTTGGGGGGCGTGTCCCTGGAGTTGCAAAAACCTCTCCCTCCCCCCACCCCCTTTTCCGCGGGGTGGTACATATCGAACGCAACTGAAGTGACTAGATTACATTCAAAATCAATATAAATGACGCGACTCCCCCATCCTCCACTGTCTGTAGAGCTGAGGCAGCAGCGATGGATTGACCAAAAAGCACCACTATGTTCAAGCGACTCATCACGGGTGATTAAAGTGACTGCAGTCGCTACAGTCATGTTCGGTGTGAACGCACTTTCACTCCTTCATTAGCGAGAAAAAAATGGCGGACTTTCGCAAAATCATCAGGTTGGGGGTGGAGTTACCAGTGGAGGGGAGGGTATTTTCTCTGTGTTTTAAGACTTACACAGACCACAAACAAACAACTGGATGGTTTCATTTTACATTTTGTATGCCGGTGGACACTCACGTTACCTCATATGTGATAAAAAATAAAAAATAAAAAAAAACTGTGAAAGTAGATTTTTCATAATACAGTATGTCCCCTTTAATGAGCATTGATGTCTGTTTTGTAGATCTTCACAGCTTTGCCACCTTTGACTCTGGGAATATTTGAGCGGTCCTGCAGGAAAGAGAACATGCTGAAGTACCCAGAACTCTATAAAAGTTCCCAGAATGCAATGGGCTTCAACACGAAGGTAAATAGAATTTTCATCATCACATTATTTTGATTAATTCCCACACCCTCGCCTTGGAACTTTTGCAAATTTTCCAACTTGTTATGCAACAATGGTTGCATAACAACATTTCTATTATAATTTAAAATGCCATTACTTAAAAGTGTGAAACCAATGAATAATGCAATGTTTCTTCCCTTATAGCACAGAAAATAAACATTTTCTTTTTGGGTTTCAGTCCTGGTGTCTGAGATGTTTTCCTGCTCCAGCACGTCTTAATCTAATGAATGTCTTTAGGTGCTTTAGAAACACCTACATTAGGATTATAATTATGATGAAGCGTGGGAAGATGTGCAGAAGATGCAGGAAAGATGTTTGACACTTTATAGATGTTATTGTGATGTATTTTGTGCTTTATGCAGCTTAACAAAGTTTTATGTATCGTGCCTTCTTAAAAGCTTGCACATTAAGAGCATTGGCACAAGTAAACTAACTATATAGACACATTATTTCTCCAGAATTTTAAATTATTTAAACTTTTAGCTGTCATCCTGTGGGTAATTTTTTAAGTTCTAAAATTATTATTATTGTTTTTATTTTTTTTAGCGTTACACATGTAGACTGGAGCAGTAGTTGTCAACCTTTTCAACCCCCAAAATAAAGGTGCTTGAGACTGGGGACCCCCCACTTTATCCCACATTTATTTATTTATCTGTATAAGATTCACTGTTATCTAGAAAGTGTATTATTATTCGCATCATAGTATATCCAGTAGTCATCTTAAAAATGTAAATCCTTGTTTTAATAAGAAATAAAAAGAGTTAAAAGTGACCAAAAATGGTAGAAAAGGTGGTGAAATGTTGCAAATTAGAGTGTCCAAAAAGAGACAGAAAAAGTGATAAAAAGGGTTCAAAGTGTCAAAATTGGCTTAAAAGTGGCAGAAAAAAAGGAGGACAAATTAGTTTAAACTGGCAAATAATGTCCATGAAAAATTGTGAATGTGGTTAAATTACCAAAAACAAGCATGAAATATGGTGAAAAGAGGTTATAGGTGACAATAATGGGTCATATTATGTTGGAAATGTGGTGAAAAGGGTTAAAAAGTGCTGAAAAAGTCTTGAAAGTAGAAAAAATGTACAGAAAATGCATTGAAATTTGATGGAGAAGTTGCACAAAATGGGAGTAATGTAGCAAAATGGCATTAAAAGGAGCAAAAATATGGCAAGAGAGAATGATGAAAATATGGCAAGTTTGGTGTAGTCGAAGAAAAAGGGTAATAATTAACAAAAATTGGCTCAAATTGTTCAAAAAATATTATTTTTCTTGAAGGCATCTGGCGACCCCAAGGTTGAGAACCCCTGGACAAGAGGATATAAAAACTTATAATAAATGTTATTTATATTATCTCACCGTGAGAATGAAAGTTTAGCTTCGAGGCCAAATCTTTAGACACAGATGGTAAAACTAATTATCACTTTATTGGCTGGAGATGTTTTCGTAGTGTTTCTCTCAGGGTCGACTGCCTCTCCCATCCTGGTGACCTGGCAGCTGTAGTCAGTGGAGCTGGTAATAAAGTCGTCTCCTCCTTTCTCCGTGCCTCCTCACAGGCGTGGTGACCTGCTTACCGCCACAGAAAGGTGGATTAAAGGCAGATTGGCCATGGTGGCCAGGGACAGGGAAGGTCACATGGGTCAGGGGATGCAGTAGAACCAATCAGAGCATGAGGGTATAACAAGGATTGTGTGACTGCATTCACTGCGTAAAATCACGCAATTTGTTGAAGTGAAGTGTTTTTTTGTTTGTTTGTGGAGCAAGTGTGTCAGATTACACTGAACCCAAGCAAGGCCCTGTAGCATTCATCAGGAGATGATAGGATCATCAACAGTCAACAAGCTACAGCCTGATTTTTAGCTATTCAATATTAATATTAGGAAAAAATAATTTCAAACACTAATCCAATTCCTGTGCTTTACAGTTCAGTAAATGTAACTCAAAGTCAAAATAAATAATAGGAAAAGCTGCATAATGTTAAAAAAAATTCCAAAAAAAACAATGTTTGATACACAGTTAATGAAAAATTAAATTTACTGACATGCTGTCAGTTGTTTATGTAGGTTTAATAGATCTTCATAAACCTTTAACTTAAAAAAAAAAAAAAAAAAAAAAAAAAAAATAGCATGTGCAGCAAAGAAAATGCTCCAAATACTTTCTCAATAATGTTAGATTTACTGTGTCTGCATAACATTTAATGGGGTTTATTCTTTTTATCAGTTGCACAGTGAAACAGAAATATATGATGACAGACCTGTCTTTTGACCGTCTAATATAGGATATAAATCCTGTTTTCCTCTGGATTTTTCCATCTTTGCTTTTTGTTGTGCGCCAAAGAACTATCACAAAAATGTGTCTGATAGTTACGAGCAAATGAACCTCACTTTTGTTTGGGGTTTACTTTCCAAAAGTCATAAATGATGACTGCAGTGGGTCAGCAGGTTGTTTTTGCTGGCTTGTCCTCTCTTTTTCCCCGAGACATTTTCCCTGCAGCTGGCCTGAGGCGAGGCGAGAAAATCCAGCCGGAATTTGGCCCCAAAGCCTGTCTTTCTGCAAGCCTGGGCCTTTTGTACACAACAGATACTGTCTTAGTGAATTAAAGCTGTTTGTGTTGAGGTGCGAAAAGGGAAAGCACAAGTGACAGAAACTCATGGTCTTTAGTTGCGTTGCTGACTCACATTTAATCATATATTCCAGACACCCAAGTCAATAAATGAAGTCTTACGTTTAAAGTGCCTTCTGTAATTTTAACAGGTGGCCTGGAGGAATCACCTCCTAAATGACACCTTTTCCTCCCATGCTGCTTAGTTTTCCCTCTTTACCTCACTCTTTAAAAGGACCAGCATCATTTAGGAGTTTTTAATTGCTCTGGTACATTTCACAGGTCTAGCTTTACATGGAAAAGAGATGTTTTTTTTTTTTTCATTGACGTGCTAGGAGGTCAGAATGAGACGGGCTTGTTTGGTCGTACTGGTGAATGGACGGATCCCACTGTGACGAATGATTATCAACGTTTATTGATTTCATTAGCGCTCATTATAGTTGAGTGGGAACTGAAGCTGGTTTGCACCACATCGTGTTTGGGACTGGAGCGTCAAGGGGTGTTCAGCCAGTCAGTGGGAGGCTAATTGGCACAAACATGTTGCATTAGTGATGATTTAATACACTTTTAAAGCAGAAAGACGGAAGGGAGGGGGTTTGCTTTTGGCCACCCTGCGCTCAGTGTATTGGGTTTTGTGTACACAGTGGGAGGGTAAGTAGTCTGGGTTCGGTTGGTCGAGGGGGTTGGTATGGGACTTTGTTTGGTTGATGGGAAAGGTGAGGGGGTCGTGCCCTAAGGCCAAGGTAGATTATAAAGGCTCCCTGTTTAGATTAAAACAAGACCTGTAGCTCACTGTACCCTGGTGTGTTTGTCTTAAGCAAGGGACACATATTAAAGACAATCAAGCTGTTTTTGTCTCAATTTCCCAACCAAAGAAGGCAAACACCAGATTATCTTGTGTTTTATAAGATGGTCCTGTGGTCTGAGGTGTGCTAAGAGTGAATTTGTCCCAATAATCTGCTCCAAAAGGGGTTGGAGCCAACAATTGTTAATATTAAGCCTGTTCAAAATGTTGGCCACCAAAGCTCCTTGTCTCCTAGTCTTGTTGACTAGTTTCAGGTCCTTCAACTAGAGTAGCCAGTCGGGTATGATGTATGAGGTCCGCGTGCGTGTGTTTGCTGATAGAGATCAAAGAAATACAAGGAATCTCAAACAAAAGCCAAAATATTATTTAGCTTTTATATTGGTGTGTTGTTGTTGTACTGCTACTGTATAGAAAAATGTGAGATAGAGATAGACGTAGAATGGAATGTAGCCAATCAAGAAGCAGCTGAGTCAGGAACACGTAATGCTGCATTTCAGGCAACTTGGAACTCTGCATTTCCAAGTTGAGAATTATAATATCCGAGTCCCACCGAGTTCAGCGGAGGCATTTGAAATATGTCAAACATAACTGACCACTACAATGTTAGATTTTTATGCCCGACTTTGCTGAGTAGGAGCTCCGACTTCAGGAGGCGTTCAAAGTCCCATTTTCAAGTAGGAGGTTGGAAAATCAAGAATTCCGAGTTGCTTGAAACGCAGCATTAAATCACACTGTTTGATCTCATTTGGTTAGGTGAGATTTCTGGCTTGTAGGAAGGTCGGTAGTTGGTCATAATGGTAGTACAATCGAAACTGTTCGATGTATGATTTTTAACCTTAAAGGGATCATGCACTGTTTTTACAAATGTGGCCTAAAATGATTGAACTGTCGTTATAGAAGATCTGTGCCTAACAAAAGGCATTATTAGTACTCCCACCCACAAGGGCTTCTATCCTCGGAGTTTGTGCATCTTCAACAGTCCACGATTACTCGCTAACTTCAGCCATCTTAGTGTCAGCCACGCACTGAGCTCTTGTTCTCTGTTTCATTATTTACTACCAAACCACAGAGTTGGAACTGTCGGCCCCTGTGGTCATAGATTATTTTGTGGGTAACAACAATTGTTTTTATCCTTTTTTGCAAAACCATCAACATCTTTAACTTTTTCTGAATATTTAGAGGAACCGAAAGCAGCACAAATTGGCATTTTGACCAAAAAAGCTGCTAAATGATTTAAAAACCAGGCTGAATGCTTCACTTAATGGCAAATGGCAAATGGGGCTGTGTGATGTCTTAAATCACGTGATTTCAAGATGGTGGAAGTAGTCCTATTTTTTAAGAGTTAATAAAACTATAATGGTGCAAAATAACGTGTTTTGTTTGATATAGATCCTCTAATAAGGTCATTGCAAAGATTTACGCCACATTTGATAAAATGGTGGAGGATCCCTTTAATATGTAGTGTCGGTATCATATGGATCCTTATGTGTGCATCCCACTTTATAGTGATCCAAAGTGTAAAGTAGTGATAATTCCTGAATCCTCCAGAGATCCGCAAAAGTATTCACTTCCTTCTTGGAATGATTTGTCAGGACTAACTTTGATGTTTCACTGACAAGTTTGCTGAAGTTGTAGAAAGTGGTGCATATGTAATGAAAGTGTCCCCCCTTCTCCACAGGCCCTTTTCATTTTCTGTCTGAGTAAATACTGACTCCTGGGTCAGCACACGGGAGGGAAAAGGCATCACAAACGTGAAATTTTTTTTTCCCCTTTTTTTCTTCTGGCAGAGAGTAGATTTCACGGCTGTTTCATGCTACATCGCCCACTAGTGTTTTGTTTGGCTCGGCATAATGTGTAGTGTAAAATTTGAAACACTGCGGTTTTCTGAGGGGGGGTGGGGGTGGTGGTATTGATTCAAAAGGCTCATCCAAAGCCTGCTTGCTCAAACACTCATATCTTCTCACACGTACACACACACACATACACTGTGGTCCACACAGTGATTTTCCAGGCCTTTGATAATTGCCATGAAAACAGTTTAATCTCTGTCAGGCCTGTCAGTCTGCTCGTGTCTGTTTCTCCACTGATTCTTTGCTTGTTTAAACTCTTCTGTCATTTATTACCACACTTATTAAAATGTTCACATGAAAAGGCCAAAGCCAATGAAACGTAATGAGGAGAAACACACACTGGCAGTGGAATTTTTTTTTTCTTAAAAAAAATGTTTGTTTTACAGTTTTGTTTACGTACTTTTAGCTTTTTGAAAGTTGAATGCGTAATGACGTAGTCCGCAGGCCTTCCACCATTCACTCTCTCTCTCTCTCACACACACACACGCACACACACACACACACACACACACAGCAGGCTTTCTCTTGCCCATAACACACAGAGGATATACAACGTGTCAGTCAGCGGGGTGGCTATTCAAGCAGGAGGCCCCGACAAAACCACCACTTAGCCTAGCGCTGTGCTGGCACAAAGGCCTGGGGTCAGGGGTCACTTGGAAAGCTGCAGCGCTCCACACCCTTTTCTCATGGTTTTTTTTCTTCTCCCTCCTCTCTCCCTCTCTATCTTTGCTACCTCCCCCGCCTCCGCCTCCCCTCCCACCCATCCTCCTCCCCACATCTTGCCTCCTTCCTCTTCATCCTTCTCGCATCTCCTTTTTTTTTTTTTGCAGGTCTTCTGGGCCCATTGTCTGAATGGCCTCTTCCACTCCGTCATCCTATTCTGGTTCCCCCTCAAAGCCTTCCAGCATGGTAAGTAGCTCCCAGGGACTCCTCCAAGACTCTCAGCGGACTCTGTTCATAAAGAGGGAGGACAGTCACACTCACATACTTTGTCTTAATTAGTTCACTCTTCAGCCCAGCAGTCATGAATTGCAAACATGTGTGAGCCTCAGTCTGAGAGACATCAGGCTGTTCATGTTCATGCTCGTAGAAAATTATTGCTTTATGTGTTGATGAGCCAGAGAGACACTATTCCACAAAAACGGACAAATGGCTGAGATTCCAACACAATTACCGGCATCATTTGTGATCAATAGAGCGTTAATCCAACGTATTTTGTACAAACGTGTGTGTGTGTGTGTGTGTGTGTGTGTGTGTGTGTGTGTCTGCGTGCGTGCACCTGCAAATCCATGCAGAGAGAAAAAAATATATTTGAGTCAGTAAAGTCCTGCCTGGCCAAGGCTAGGGACCACACAAGCTTGGGCCTGCTTTCCAAACAAAGGCGCCAATTCCCTTCACTGTGACTGACAGGCTGTCAGCAAAGCCTCAGTGCTCACAAGTCATGTGACCGACCGGAAGTGTTGTGAAAAAACTGGCCTTGCTCTCTCTTCAACTTTATTTGAAGCAGTTTTTTTGCATCATTCACTTAGTTTTAATATAGTTCATTAAATAATATTGAGGCAAGTAATGGGTTTGTTTTAATGATTAGTTTGATAATATTTTAATGCACATAATTTGGATATACTGGTAGATTTTTAACATTCCTGACTCACTCAAAGGATGCATAGATTGAGCCCTAAAGAACTTGGCACCATAAAGCAGTGGGACAGAGGCTGAAATAAAAACTGCTTTTGAGTACCTGTACGTTCTACAACTGGACCATGAGACCGAGTTAGCACCTGATCTAGCACTGTGATCTAATTCAAAGTTATAGTCTAGTTATTGTTATTGAAATCTATGATGGGTCCACGAAATTAACACTGCAACTAAGTTTTTTTGGAAGGTATCCAGTCAAAACTACTTTTGTTACGTGGAAGGCTGGACCAGCCTTAATAGCATCCCATGTCAGGTTGATAAATGGTAATTGAAGCTTTAAAAAAAAATGCATGATTTCTATCTTTCTATCTATACTTAGTTGACTGAAATCTTAATGTCATTCAGTTGACTAAAACTAGACTGACTGAAATCGTTCTGATGACTATTTTTTGACTAAAAAGTTGCATTTTAGTCAAAAGACTGACTAAAAGTAAGTCAAAACTTTCTGTCAAAATGAACACTGCTTAGTTGTAATTGGATTTCATCCCATCTGAACATTATAGTTTAGTTTTTGTTAGCCGACGAAAACAACAATACATTTTGATTTAGTTTTTGTTCACAAGACTCGTTAATTAAGACTAAATCATAATGTCATTCAGTTGACTAAAATAACTGAAATCGTGTTTAATCACTCTATGCTTCGATTGGAAACGCTCAGAGACTGGCAAAAACAATTGCTCTCGGGGCGGTGTTTAGCTCAGTGGGTAGAGCGCCCGCCCCATGTACAGAGGCTATAGTTCCTCACCTGCAGCGGGTCCAGGTTCGATTCCCGACCTGGGACCCTTTCCTGCGTGTCATTCCCCTGCTCTCTCTGACCCCCTTTCCTGTCAAGCAACTGTCATATAAAGGCCACTAGAGCCAAAAAAATCCTTTAAAAAAAAAAAAAAAAAAAAACAATTGCTCTAGAATTCACCCGTTTGATCCGCTCTAAACTTCGTTTGCGTGTTCACACCACCCAAACGAGGCGGACTATCCGAGCAAACGAATCCGAGAGCCAGGATCCAGGATCCGTCGGTGTGAACGCACTCTTAATTACAGATTAAGCATAAAGTGTTTTTTTTGTTTGCCAACCTTCATTGCACTCATTAAATGTATCTTGAGTTCTTTCATGTCATTGTTCTGGTGATAACATGCATTGTTTCCTTCATAGCTATAGCACTGGAATAAAAGACTGCATGTTTGTAAATTACCTGCTATTCAATGAGGGCAAAATTGAACTTTAGAAATGGTTCATACCAAAGATGTGGGTAATGTGATCTTTTATTTTTTTCATCGGTCAATTTGAGTGTGACCTTTGATCATTTTAGTTTGGAAAACCATGATAGCTGACTCTGTGTATTGTTCTCCTTAATGCATTCATAACTAATCAGTTAGATAAACATTAGTTTAAATGTCTGTGAGCTTGTTCAATGTGCTGGTTTTTATATTTAAGACCCACCTACAGAAACACGTTGATGGTTCCTCTGCCCAAATTTAAAATCAAGGTACAATGTGCATTTTCAAGTGTCTTTGATTTGGAATGATCTTTTATATCATCAGATGTGTGAAACTTTCAAAACAAAGTTTAATTAATACCCATTAATGCAGATTTGCTTGTGGTTCTTATGCTTCTGTTTAGCTTAGTGAGATCTGAATAATCACCATTGATCGTCATGCTCTTGTTTACCTTCTCAGATACAGTTTTTGGCACTGGAAGAACTCCAGACTATCTCCTTCTGGGTAACATGGTTTACACAGTAAGTTCATAGGAGTTTCTGTAAATCTAAACTTTATTTTGTCTTTGTCTTACACTCTGTTGTGCAATACATGACATTTATAATTAAAGCTGACTTACAGTATGTTAAGTTTAACATCTTTTGACCGGTTTTATTCCAGGTTCAGTAACCATATGATTTGTTTCCCTTCAGTTTGTGGTCATCACAGTGTGTCTTAAAGCTGGCCTAGAAACCTCATCCTGGACCATGGTGAGTTTGGAGGATGATTCTCTCTGCCAATATTATTTCCACTTTCAATGTTTCTTCGAATTTTATGAGTCCAGTGATTTTTTGTGACATTTCCTGTTATCTGAGGCTTTCTTTATGGTTTGGCTGCCTCTCCGTTGGCCTGTAACTGTAAACCAAATGGAAACACACATATTAGAGTTTGAATAAATGCACTCACTGCACTTCAATTGTTGTTTTTTTGTTTTTTTTTTTTTACTTGTTCTAACTCATCACTACTAACTCATTAGCCATTATGACCACCTATTTAATAGTGTGGAGGTCCATGATCTCAAGTACTCCAGCCTTGATGGTGTACAGTGATATCCAGCACAAATATAGAAACAGTAACTGGGAAAATATAATGGCAAAAATAGACCTAGTCTACATGGTTAATTATTATCCCCCGCCATCACCAAGTGTGGAAGGGGGATATAGGTTTGAGCTCTGTCCGTCCCTTTGCTCGTCCGTCCGTCCATCCGAGTTAAAACGGGCAGCTTTTCTCAGAAACTGTTTAAGATAACCAAATTCGGTGTGTGTTTTAAGGGTATCAATACCTTGATGGAGTTCGAAAATGAGAAGCGCGCAATTATTTTCTCCGGAGTTATTGCCCTTGTTTTGTTTGTTTTACTCTGTTCAAGGTATCTTAAAAGGGGACAGCTTTTCTCATAAACTGTTAAAGATACAATAACCAAATTCAATGTGTGGCTTCAGGGTATCAATACCTTGATGGAGTTCGAAAATGAGAAGCACACAATTAGTTTTCCCCGAGTTATTGCCCTTGTTCTTTTTTTTTATACTCTGTTTGAGGTATCTTCAAAGGGGACAGCTTTTCTCATAAACCGTTTAGGATACGATAACCAAATTCGGTGTGTGGCTTCAGGGTATCAATACCTTGATGGAGTTCGAAAAAAAATATTTGCGTACTTCTCATTTTCGGAGTTATTGCCCTTGTTCTTTTTTTTATACTCTGTTTGAGGTATCTTCAAAGGGGACAGCTTTTCTCAGAAACCGTTTAGGATACGATAACCAAATTCGGTGTGTGGCTTCAGGGTATCAATACCTTGATGGAGTTCGAAAAAAAATATTTGCGTACTTCTCATTTTCGGAGTTATTGCCCTTGTGCGGTTTTTTTAATTCTCTATCTTCAAAGGGGACAGCTTTTCTTAGAAACCTTTTAAGATAGTAATTTTATATTCTGATGTGATAATATTTTCTTATGTAAGTTCTTACATTTAGGAAATTTTGGAAAAGGTTTTGAGTTATAATGACAATCAATCTGGTGGGGGATGTTGTTGACTGTTGACTTGTTTGATTAGTTTCAGCTACATTAGAGCCAGTACGATCTCATGGCGAAACAACTCTGTTTCTGTTTTTGTACGTGCCAACACAATTTCCACATCCTTTTCTTGCTGTGGGTCAACACTTAAAAACTCACGTGTTTCAATCGGAAGTAATTTTTTGTAATTACATCTTAGAACATTTGCTTCACAGTTAGGGTTAAGGTTGATAATTCTCTTTGACACATTGGTTTGCAAGTTGATCTCAGCAGGTCCACGCAAACTCTTTACCTGCAGCATGAAGAGAATTCGAGTTACGCAACACGAAAACACAAAAATTTGAGGAAATCGTGTTGCCACACTCGAAAAATGTTGGCTCCCCAACCAATAGTTCTTTGCTTTCCTTCCATTCATCCATTTCTGATAGAAAATGACCACTTCACTTCAGACACTTTAAGGACCAAATGTTCATACTTACCCATGTATCGCCTTCTGCATTAATTGGGTAGTTCAATTTCTTTTCTATTATTTTTTTGGTTCACTGCTGGTGTTTAAATTTCTTTCATATTTGGTGGATTATAAAAAAAAAATGTTTTACGAGTAGAGTAGTTTTATTATTATTCATTAATGATCTCGCTGTGAAGAAATGTACTGTCATGACAGTTCAGATCAGATAAAGTGCAAGAAAAAAACAACAGAAGGCAACACAGAGAATACCCAAAAGACACCCGAAAAATAGTGCAATGAAGGAGATACAATATTACAATACAATAATAGAGGCTATATATAGAAATATAAATAGAAAAATAATATAAAAAGTACAAATAATATATATATATATATATTTTTTTTTTTTTTTTTTTCTCCTATCAGAATATAAAAATACAGATATATACATATTTAGAGGCGGGTCAAGGAGAGATATTAATTAAATGAGTATTCAAATTACTTCTCAAAGAAGACTCCTCATGCTTCAGTTTCACTCATTTTTAACAGTTTTCTGAACAGAGAACAACAAAAATATATATTTAGGACTCTAATTTAGTTTTATTTTAAATTTAGAAGAAAAACCTTTTCTGCTAATTCACTTACTGCTGTTTCTTCTCCAATAGTTCAGTCACATCGCCATCTGGGGAAGCATCGGCCTTTGGGTGGTGTTCTTCATCATCTATTCCTCTTTGTGGCCCCTCATCACTCTCGCACCCGACATGTCTGGCGAGGTAAAAGCACACACACGCACACACACACGCACACTAAATGTTCCTGATACATGGATCCATCAATTGACAGGCATTATAATTCATTTCCTGCAAAGCGATGCCGGTGGGAAACTTCAGTGCTAATCTCGATGCAGGTCTCTGTAAGTAAGACCAGAGGAGTGTAAACTGTCAGACCTCTGGCTTGTGTTGCATAATGACTTAATTGGGCCAATTTGCACAGTGTTTGTGTAAGATTTCCCTCCCCGGGCCCTGAGTATCCACAGGTGACACTGAAATAGTAAAGCCGCCTGAAAGCAAAGCAAAGAAACCAGAGGCTTGACCAATGTCCTAAAGATCCAGCCAACTTTTGCCTCAATTGGACATTTAGTTTTTAATGCCATTTGAGGTCCATTTGGGATTAAAACGATTTCAAATAAATAATCAAATTATCTCTGGAAGTATTGTGTTCATCTAAACGTTTCTATTACTTTCATTTACATGTGAATATTGCTTAATTTCTCTTTGGATCGCCGCATGTGGTTAATGGGAACGTATGAAACAGGTGACATTTCCCAGTGCATTCTGAGGACAAGATTAAAGCATCTTTTCATCAAGAGAACAAGAACTCAGTAGGAAGCCGTTTAAAGAGAAAAGCAGCCTGTGAGGATATGCAGCACATGTTGTCTCCTTGCACTGCAGTGCACTCAACAAAAACACCCTTAAACAAAAGAGAAATACTTAAATATTGACGGTGTCTTTCACTCATTTCATTCAGACGGTGGATTTTTAGAAACTAGTCAACACTGCATGTGTATTCAGCAGTTTTTGTTTTGGGGATTGTGTGTTTAACATTGATTGGTTGAAAACACTAAATCAACAGGAGAATATGGATTATTATTGTACAGTGTTCATCATAAGGTTTAGGCTGTGTACGTAATGGCATACTCCTTACTACACATTACAAACTCAATGAGTATATAGTGTCTACTATATAGTGTCTACTATATACTATAGGTATGGTTAGGATAGACCGTTCCCACTGAAGTATACTTCGAAGTTTCCCTAGATGCATTCTGAATCTACAACAACAAAAATCTGAAGCACACTGAGGCTAAATATCTGTTAATTCGGCATCTTTGAAGGTTCTGAAAACATTTTATGCAAGAAAATGACCAAGTAGAATATCAACATGTGGTCATTTGATCCATGAAACTCATGGAAAACACGTCACGTCGACATTTCGGAGATTTTCCGAGACCTGTCATGTTCTTGTTTTGAACAAGAACAAAACAAGAGCCCTATTTACAAAAGTGTTAAAAACTAATGAAGGACAAGAAAACATAATTTTATTTTGAAAAGGGGATGTTTGATTTTTAGCTTGAAGCCGGTCCCAGGTCGATTTTACGTTCCGCTCGCAATGCATCATGGGGCAGTTGAGTATGAGTACCGTGCACACTTAAAAAATGTCCCGATGTAATATACATCTGGGTATTTCTTTCATACTCAATCTTTCCATACTATCTAATGTGAACGTACAACACACTAGTATGAGTAGTATGATTGTATGCGATTTCAAACACAGCCTAAAAGTTCCATCTTTCTTTCCCTTTGAAGTTCACAAGCAAATTACGTTTGAATGCATCTCCCACGTTTGTTTGATGTGGTTAATTATACTAGAATTAAGCTTGTATGTTTTGGTGTCTTCAGTGGAAAAATGGGCTAAAATGCCTGCATGTGCATGACATCATGACATCACCATCATCACAGACACACACACACACACACACACACACACACACACACACACACACACACACACACACACACACACACACAGACGTAGGTGTATTGGCTTCATCTCATCCTCTATCTGTGAGGCCTGGTGCTTTCATCCAGTGCCTCATGTAGACAGTAATGGTGTCCTGTGGGCAGTTGGTAACTCTATGCCCAGCCTTAACTCACAGATGCCAGTAGTTCATCAAACAGAGCAATACATCGCTCTGAAACCCAAGAAGGCATCAGAGGCTCCATCTCCACCTTCAGGACCTTGGAGCCTCGGTTGCCTCCGAGGAGCAGGATTATTCCTGTCCCTGATGCAGGTCCACATATTTCACCAGAGTCTCCCTCCTGTCTGTTCTCCCATCTCTTTTCTTTTACTCTTTGTGTCCTCTCATGCTCTGGTTTTGCCCCATCGCGCCCCTCTGACTGCTGCCAGCAGAAAAAGGCCTGAGGGCAGACACAGCAGCCCTCCACCTTCCTCCTGTTTCTGCTCTCACTCACCAGAACCAGATCGCTACTTTTAACGAGAGACACCCGACAGTGCTCAGGCTTCATTTGAGCGCATTCGTCAATGTCAGCCCAAATGTTTTTTTTTTGGGACGATCAACAAGACAGGTGCAGGATCCATCCAGAAAAAGACGGTGTGATTTTCAGAGATACTCCCAGACTGGATCCATTCCCAACCACATACCTCCCGAATATGTTAAGGTTTCATTTATTCAGACAACTGTTCTGCAGGAAATGTACTTGGATCTCCAGATATGTTTTAACTGTCAACTGCCAGTCGTCTTCAGAGGCTTCTGCTCATTGCTTTGATGTTTCCTTGACGTCCGCGTATTAATTTTATCAAGTTTTTTTTGTCTTTGTTAAAAACACTATGTCAATGTTTCATTTAATCGGACAAATGTTGTTCAGGAAATTTACTTGGATCTCTTGACATGTTTTGACTGTCAACTGCCAGTCTTCTTCTGAGGTGTCTGCTGATGGCTTTGATGTTTCCTTTACTTTCGCGTAATAATTCCAGCAAGTTCTTTTTTAATAATATGTTAAGGTTTCATTTATTCAGACAACTGTTCTTCAAGAAATTTACTCGGATTTCCTGACATGCTTCGACTATCAACTGCCAGTCGTCTTCAGAGGAATTACTACACGGAAGTCGAGGAAACATAAACGCTATCAGCAGATGCCTCTGAAGAAGACTGGCAGTTGACAGTCGAAACATGTCAGGAGATCCAAGTAGATTTCCTGAAGAACAGTTGTTTGAACAAATGAAACCTTAACATATTATTCACACATGCCTCCTTCCATTTTCACAATTTCCAAAATACTGACGCATATACCGTATCAGAGGAAGACATCACATGGTTCGGTTCGGGCGTTTTAATCTGCCAAACTAAGAAGCTTAGCTGTACTTTAGGAGATGTCTCGTGCACACTCCCTCACACCGACATGCTTCTGCTATCAGCGGAACAGTTTATCCTCACTTCTCACGCACACCTTTGCTGTATTTCTCTATCTGCAGTGAGGACGTCGTGTCTCTGGCAGGCTCGAGTGCTTGTCAGCTGCAGGGATTTTACACTCAGCCAAAATATGCTTCACACTCTTCCCTAATTTCTGCTCAGCAATCGGACACAATTTCTCAGAGAGGATGGTTGTTCCACAGAGTGAATACTGTAGAGGTGTTGTGATGCAACATTTTCATATCCGATACGATACCGATATTGCTGCCTTGAGAATTGGTCGATACTAATATCAATTTGTTACGATATTAGCACATAATCATACATACTTTTGTCACTTATTGTGTAGTGTGGAACATTGGAAAAGGCTCAAACTGAGAACAAAAGTCAGCAAGAGTAAATATGAGGAAACTGTACTAATTTATGATCAACCAATGGGTTACATACATTTTAACCTAACCCTAACCCAAAACATACAACAACACTTAATGACAGCCTTCATGACACCGTATTCATGCTAATGACAGGTGTCATGTCATAATTATGACAGCATGATGTCAGCCTTATGTATAAAACTTCAGGTAAAGTGTGACCGAATATTCTAACATTGAATAGAAAACATTAAAAAAAACAAGATTGGAGGAACCTGAAAAATAACTGCAGTAAACCAAATAAAACAATATATTATGTCAGATATTGATACAGTTTCTGAAATTGTTGCTCAAAAGTTTGTTTTGATCTCCACTGTAAAGATTCATTGTCAGAATAGTTTCACGCATTGCATTGTGGGATGTGCAGTCCTATAGACGGATACTTAGAGGTGTTTTTACTTCATTCTTACCGTGATTGCTTGCGTTTGTGTCCAAAAACTCCCAATTCCCAATGCATTTCTGGTGTTTTCACGGACTGAAAGTTGCGGCAAAATAACGGCAGAGATTTATTTTGGCGCTGACACGGAAAGATCCGAATCTGGCCGAAATTGAATGTCTTGCGGTGTGAAGTGATATCACGGGGAATACTGAGAACAATCTATAACAAAAAGCGAAAGTCAAGCGAATCACTGCGCTCCTTGTTTAGCAAAGAAACACAAGAAATCACAGTAAGAATTAAGTAACCATGCTTCTGTGCATTAGTTTACAGGACTTCACATCCCACAATGCAATGTGTGACACTTTTATGTCGATAAGTGTGTTTACGGGGGAAATCAAAACAAGCAATTTCAACCTTTTACATCTTTTTTTGAGCAAATAATCTTCTATTTATTGATCTTTAACGCCCATCAATTCAGTCTCCATCAGCTTTTAGCATGAAAGCTAAACAAATACATAAAAAAGCATTGTAAAGCAAACATTAAAACATTATTTATGCACGTTTTAATGTTGCCCGGGAAACACACCATTCTACTTTCGGATTGTGTTTGATGTTCATCATTCCACACGCTGACTGGCATAGTTGCGTGCGTTCACATGTGTGGGTGTCTATGATTGCTTGTGTCTGCTTGTGGGTGTGTGGCCGTGTGGGGGTCATGGCCTGTCAAAACACACCCGTCCATGCCAACGGACACTACTGTCTGTCCAGCCAGACAAGTTTATTAGTTTGTCCTAAAAATACAGCCCCGCTCCCCAGACCTCGCTCACCCTGTGCAGCTCCCAGGGGCCCCCTGGTATGAGACATCGCTCGCATCCACCGCACTGCTGGCTCCACTTTCAGCCATGGAGCTTGTCCAGATGCCTGAAGACAAACATTTGTTATTTGTTACTTGTCAGATTTGTTTGGGTTTTTAAAGTTTGATGTCAAATTCCTTATCTTGAAATGCGGTTTTGCTTAAATTTACTTTACAAAAAAAGGATCACATGTTCTATTATTTCTAATAATAATCTATTAAGTCCGTGTGTACATCATTATGACCTATAACATGTAAATAATGTGCGTATGAACATGTGAAAGACTCAAATGGCTTGTTTTTTCAAACCCTTTGGTTTTGATTTAATATCCTAAGCATACATTCTCCGTTTATTTTCAAAAGCCTCTGAAGACAGCTTAAACGTCCCCGTTTAAATGCACGATACACTGTATGAAAATAAAATAATAATCAAAGTTACTCATGAAAAAACAGCTCTGGGTGTTCCCACAGGCATGGCGTAATTTCAAAATTGATGTGAAAATATTCCAAACGCCTTGGTGCAATTTTCCACCATTTCAAGCCTTTTTTTCAGCCGTACCAACTGCCCTGAGAGATTCTTCAAACTGTTGGAAAAATAAGGTTTGGGATTTTTGTCATTAGGAATTTCCTCTTTCCAATGTTTTGTCAGACATCAAAGTAGATTTTTGCAGGTAATGGTGAACAGATTAGCTAATTTGAGCCGACTTGGGCTCTTTTGGTAGTTCTCCTGTGTGTGTATGTGTGTGTGTTTGTGTCCTGTGTGGAGGCTTGTGTCGCATTACAGGAAGGACACTGTCCAGGGGCCTCGGCAGGATAAACAAGTGGCACATCACAAAAGCAGCGACTGCAAGTTTTGCAATTTGACATATATATGACAGATAGTTTCAGTGCAACAGGCCAAAGCAAACAGTGACAGCTTCAACGTTTCACCTCCAACAGGTCAATGCACTGTCTATGCAGCAACGTAGATCCTCCTTTAGTCAAAAACTCAAGATGCACGTGTGTTATTTACGGTGCTGATCTCCTGAAAAGGTTTATCTTTTAAAGTGGGGTTATGACAGCAGTGAAAATCATCTCTGTCTGAACTTTAAGTCAACTCCACTCAACTTTTTTTGCCGGTGAAAAAATGGGTTAAGAGCAGCAGGGGCTTTGCGTTATTGACGTTTTTAGGTCAGCAGTTAATCAAGGAAAGAATTTGCGGATTATTTTGATATCAAATGGTCACATTTTTTAACTGTGAGTATATTTGTGTTCCAGGGTTTTAAAAACTATGAGTTGTACTCAATATATATGAAAGAAAAAGTCTCATTAAGTAGTGCTTCTGCAGAAAATGCGAGTAGACTAAATTTAATTAAAGTTGCCCAGTTAATCTTTTATTCGATAAAATCTGTGTGTTTGCCTCATAGATCAATAAATGCAACATCATTTACCCCAAAAAAAACAGAAAAATTGTTGAACTAGCCGCTTAAGTTTGTTTTCATCTCCACCCTAAACACTCCATTTGTTGAAAATTTCGTCATTTGTCAATTTACTTTATTCTAAAATCACATTGCTGTAAAACAAACTAGAACAAAAATAACGTAAAGTGAATCACTGTCTTCTTTCTGTCTGGCAAAGAAAACCTAGAAATCACAGCAAGAATGAAGTAAAAAAAACACTTTGCGCAATAATTCCAGGAATTCTTTTTCTTGAATAATATGTTCAGGTTTCATTTATTAGGACAGGTTTTTCAGGAAATTCACTTCAACATGTTTTGACTGTCAAATGCCAGTCTTCTTCAGAGGCATCTGCTGATAGCTTTGATGTTTCCTTGACTTTTGTATAATTGTTTCAAAAAGACAAAAATAACTTGCTGGAATTATTACGCAGAAGTCAAGGAAACATCAAAGCGATCAGTAGATGCCTCTGAAGAAAACTGGCTGTTGACAGTAAAAACAAAATAGAAGTAAATTTCCTGAAAAACCTTTGTGTGAATAAATGAAACCTTAACATACTGTGTCTACGTCCATGCATCCGTTTACGGGACTCCACATCCAACAATGCAATGCGCGTTAATATCAACAAACTAAAATGGTAATTTTGACCTTTTTTTCTTTTTTTTTTTTTGGAGTAAATGATGTTTGATTCATTAACATGAATAAATAAATACATGATTTTATTTAAAAAAAAAAAAAAAAAGGTTATCAGGGGTAGCAGCCGTAAATTAACGTGCCATTGGTCAGAAACCATCTAATACCAACCCTTTTTTAATCTCCAACAACCAAAATGTAGCTTCAACTTAACTAATTACATTAATCCATGTCTCATGCTTCACCAACATCTCCCACAGTGAGAGGATGATGAGCCGAGGCTCGGATCACAGTCTGTGATGAATTGACAGCAGCTCTCAACATGGTGAGCTCTCCTTTGAAAGAGACACCGCCGTCTAATGTCATCATAGGTTCTTCCTCCTGCCTCGGGGGAATCGGAGGAGCAACAAAAACATGCTCTCGTTTAGTCTCGGAGGACTCAACACTTTAAGCACGTTACTTTATGCCAGTGGTTCTCAAACTTTTTTGGCTCAAGTACCCCCTTTCTCTTATTTCTGAATGGAAGTCCCCCCTTTGTCCAACTGCAACTTTTTGCTTAGAAAACTGTTTAAAAACAACTATTGAGCATAATGATTTTAAAGAATCTCATTTTGTGAATAAGTGGAAAGAAACAGTTATTATTGCAGTGGTTCACCACCTTTTTTGGATCGTGACCCCATTTTGATATCAAGGAATTTCTGGCGACTCCAAAGACATTTTTTTCTAGAATTAGTTTTTGATCATGTTTGAGCTCAGATATTTATTTATTTGTTTTGTACCACATTTGAACATATAGAAATACAGTTGTTGAAGACAACTCAAATCAAAACATTTAAAAAATCTATTTGAATTTTTCTGAAATTTCTGGCGACCCCACATTGGGGCCCAAACTTAAGGTTGAAAAACACTCATTTAATGGCTCCTGAATAGATTTATTTCTAGTTTTTATCATTTCCGGTCATCTGACGCCCAGCGTGGGACCAAGACTGACACTTTATTTGTTAATTTTCCACTCTCTCTCTAGCTCAAGTACCCCCATTGCGTACCCCCATTTGAGAAACACTGCTTTTTATTCAGCCTTGCTTTTTTTATCTGGTGTTTCTTTGTTTAAGAAGCTCTTCTTTTATCTAATAGGAAACTGAACTGCATTGTCTACAATGGCCTTCGAAGAACATAACGTATGTGTACGCGTATGTGTGTGTGTGTGTGTGCGTGTGTGTGTGCGTGTGTGTGTGCTCGCCAGGCAAGCATGATGTTCACGTCAGGAGTCTTCTGGAGTGGCCTGTTCTTCATCCCCGTCACCTCGCTGATCTTTGACGTTGCCTACAAAGTGTGAGTCTCGCTCTTCGATCATCAGATCCAGGAAATTCCTCCAGAATCTTTCCTCCTATCTCCCGGAAAACAAATTCCTCCTGGAGTTTTTGTGCTTTTCAGGGGGTTCTCATGTTTCCACTTATGGGAGATGTTTGTTACTGTCCCGGTTGATGTCATCCTCCCAGTGTAATAGAAATTTCACGAAGGGTTTTATCTCGTCCTTGTTCACTCTAAGCAGAATCAACTGGATGCTATCATATTTTATCTTAACTCTGGTTTTGTAATCTTGCTATTCTTCCACTTTAAACTTACAGAGTGAAGAAAGTGTGTTTCAAGACTCTGGTGGACGAAGTCCAGGAGCTGGAGGCGTTATCTAAAGACCCTGGAGCAGTGGTGCATGGAAAGAGGTAAAGTAACGCCTTGAACTCTTCCCTCTCTTATCTCCATTATTGGCTGTGTTTGAAATTGCTAATGTACTACACACTGAATGAGTATATACTTTCTACTACTGTATATCCTACTAGTAGGATTAGGATGGCGACCGTTCCCACTGAAGTATACTTCCAAGTTTCCCAAGATGCATTATGAACCTACAATGACAAAAACCTGAAGCACACTAAGGCTAAATATCTCTGTTGATTCTCCACCTTTGAAAGTTCTGAAAACATTTTAAACAAGAAAGTAGAATATCAACATGTGGTCATTTGATCTATCAAACTTGCAGAAAACACATTTCATGCTGACATTTTGCAGATGTGACCCGGCATTGTGTAACTGACTAAACTTCCGGTTAACTTCAAAACAAGAGCCCTACTTACAAAAGAGTTAAAAAACTAATGGAAGACAAGAAGAGATGCTTTTGTTTTGAAAAGGGGATGTTAGATTTTTAGCTTGAAGCTGGTCCCAGGACGATTTTACATTCCGCTTGCAATGCATTGTGGGGCGGCTAAGTATGACTAGTGTGCCCACCGTGCATACTAAACTATTTTATACTATACTATACTATACTATACTATACTATACTATACTATACTATACTATACTATACTATACTGTGTGAGTGAGTGTTGGTGGTGATCGGAAGGACCGATGGAGCACTATGACAGCCCCAGGGCAGCTGTGGATACAATAGTAGCTTACCACCAATATGTGTGGAGTGAAAGAAGAATGCACATCAATGTAAAGTGCTTGGAATGTTTATGAAAAAGCGCTATATAAAAAAAATCCAACACATTATGCAATTTGGAACACAGCCATGGTCTTACTTTTTCCCAGTACTTCCTCTTTCAATGCTCCAAATTTTCTGTCCACGTGAACAATGAAGAAGCTGATTTTCAACATGCACGCAGCCCCAGTTTCTCTGCTCGCTCAGACAGTGTCTGTCTGTCTGTCCATGTGAACGATGCCACTTAGCCTCTTGTTGAGAGTTGAGTTTTCACAGACACTCACTATTGTTATCGCATCAGCAGAAATTAGCTCTGATTGACAGCCACGCCCACGTCGACACAGCCACGCAAAGACAAATCCATACTGACTTTGTATCATGCCACTCATTACTATCAAGTTTTCGTCTTCAACAACACATGAAACCATATCCAGATCCTCAGCATTGACCTGTGCAGAGAGTCGTATACGTCTGTCTCCTCAAATCCATCAAACGTCCTCAAAACTCCAGACTCTCCTGCCAACAGTGGAAGAGGGAGATCTGAAAATTGCAGCTAAATTGCAGGAGTTTGACTGTAACATCAGCAATTATGTCGTGTGAGTGGTCGTGTCCGAAATACAGGATGTCTCATTCCTGAGAGGCGGCGGCGGTTGTTCATTATTAGAGGCGTTTACTGTGAAAACGCTCTCAGCTGCAGCAGCCAGGCAGCGACCTGCAGGAGATCAGTGTGAGATCTGCTGGCTGAAAGTGATCCTCTGCGCTGGCTGCTGTCCCAGACCCAGCATGCTGCTCACACACACACACAATACACACATATAGGTACACACACCAGCATCCATCAGACCATCCTTTCATTGGCTCCACATCAAAGCCTATTGGCTGCTCTGCTCTCTAAATGTGTTTGTCTCTCTGGTTCTAGCAGCGTGTTTGTAGCAGCATGTAGCGGTAGAGCCGACAGCATTAGACAAATAATGTGCCTGCAGAGCCTGGCTAACACTCCCTTTGTGTGTCTGTGTGTCTGTGTGTCTGTGTGTCTCTGTGTGTGTGTGTGTGTGTGTGTGTGTAGTTTGACGGAGAGAGCTCAGCTCCTGAAGAATGTCTTCAAGAAAAGCAGCGTCAACCTGTACCGATCTGAGTCCATGCAGCAGAACCTGCTCCGTAAGTTCCTCCTACTTCTCCTTTCTTTCTTTCTTTCTTTCTTTCTTTCTTGCTTTCTTGCTTTCTTGCTTTCTTTCTTCTCATCATTATTTCTTTCATCCTTTCTTTCTTTTCTTCCCTTTCTTTTTTGTTTTTCATCATCATTTTTTTCTTTCTTTTCTTTCCTTTATTTTTTTATCATTTCTTTCATCAATTTCCTTTCTTTCTTTCTTTCTTTCTTTCTTTCTTTCTTTTTCCCTGAATTCGTTCTCTCTTCCGTTAGCAATGATGCATCGGGTCATTAGTTTAAGCACATTTTTTTCCTGCCCACACACACACACACACACACACACACAGCGTGTCCTCCTGTCAGGGGAAACAGATCGAGCATCATCATCATCATCATCATCATCATCATCCCTCCTCTGGAACGTACTGTATCTCCATCGTAGCTCATCTTTCGTCCCGTGGGAGACGGAAACACTCGGCTCGTCCCATTTTTCTCCCCTAGTCGTGTTCTTTTGTTAACCACATGCAGATTCATGAACGGCCTCACAGTTTTTTCTGCGTGAACTATGTGGATGCGTTTTGATTGAGTATCAGTGTGTGACGCCGTCGTTCTAACAGTGGGTTCATGTAGTGGTCTCAGTGCTTCAGTTGTTTTTCTTTTTCTACTTTGGTCTGATCCGTTTTGTTTTTTGTCTTTGCCTCATAGGTGGGGATGAGACCATTGTTGTCTGAAACCTTTTTTTTTTATTTTCATTCTTCTCCCTCCACCTCCTTCCATCCCTCCATAGCTCCCTGATAGACGATGCTAGCTCGTGTTGTCGTTGCTTCCCTGGTTGTTCCTCTGTGTGTGCCGAGCTCAGCTAATAGAGTCCAAATGCAGTGAAATGTTGCGCTGTTATTTTCCCACAATGCACTTCCCATTTTGAACGCTCCCGCTGACCTCCAGGTACTGAGCCAGTCATTTGACACCCAAAGGTGAGTCAGGGGTCAAAGGTCAGCAGAGAGCCTGTAGAATAGCATAGGAGATAGATCATAGAGCAGCTTTTACTCAGCAGGTGAAGCTATGGTCGTTGTTCCTCTTTTTTATTTGGCTTTTTAGAAAATAGTCACTGACATTGATGGAAATCAGCTTGTTTTAATTTTTCTGACCACAAACCAATCAGCCATAACATTAGGATCTTATTTAGGGATCTAGTCTGACCTGTCGAGTAATGCTTTCTACGGCTACGTTCAGACTGTAGGCAAATGTGACTCAAATTAGATTTTTTTTTTTTTTACCCATGTGTCACAGTTTGAACAGCACAAATTCAACCCAGACCACTTTCATATGTGCTCCTAAATCTGATACATATCTGATATTTTGCAATGCGACTTCTGTTTGAACGTATCAGTAGCTCTACAATTGGTTTAAAAGTGTGGAGAAAATGTAAGAAGCCACATGATTGGCTGAAAGCAAACACATCTGATTGGCTGATGAATCTGTCAATCAGTTTTATCAGCCAATGGTGACGTTTGTTGACCCGCGACATCAGGGCAGTCTCAAAATTCACCACACACATTTCTCTCACAAATACACAGAAGTTTCACCGCACAGAAGCGGTTTGTAAATGCACATTCAGCAATTTGCATTATCTGTGGATTTATATTGCAAGTGTGCCTCAAAATATTTGTGAAACAGATCGTGTGCATTTGTTAATCTGAAATACAACTGCAAAACGAATATATATTTGTGAACCAGTGTGTGCATTTGTGAAACAAAGCATGTGCATTTGTGAAACAAAGCATGCAATAGTTCATTCATTATGATACTGTTCTGATTCCATACAATCACAGTCTGTGTAATCATAATCAAATCATTAGGTACCTAAAGGTTCCCTCCCCTAACGTTAACAGCTTTCTGTTCATTATTTTGATGGATCCAGACCAACACTTTACAGATGTTTGATTTATTTTTAATTTTTTAACCCCTCCCCACTCCTCCAAAAACAGAAACAAGCTGATTTTCTAATGTCACGTGTGTTTAGTTTTTGTCTAGGTAGTTGTGGCGCGTAGTTTTATGCAAACTCTTCTAACCGTTTTTGTTCCGTTTCAGATGGCTACGCCTTCTCCCAGGATGAGAACGGAGTGGTGTCACAGTCTGAGGTGATCAGAGCGTACGACACCACCAAACAGAGGACCAACGAGTGGTGAGACGCCACCGCTCCGTTAGCAGCCACAGCAGCAGCCGGCCACATCGGCCACGTCTGAAGCTCGATGCGGCAGATCAAGTATCTGCCTTTAGCACTGATGCGGGGGGAGGGGGGTTCAAAGGATCAAAGGATCAAACATGAAGGTGTTCACTTGTAATCTGTCTGTTTGCACTTAGTTTGTCTCCGTTGTACCTATCGAGGCCAAAACGCCTAAAATTAGTGTAATTAATTGAAACAACGCTCCTAAAAAACACTGTTGGGACTGAAAGTGAAAGACTGGACAATGGGTGGTTGTGGAGGATTTAGTGAGAGATTGCCAAAAAGCAGTCGTGCATACAATCACAATTGTCCAAGTACTCGTGAATTGGGGAAACACTTCGAAACCAAATGTGGTTAATACTGCTGTGTATGTTCGACAAAAACCACTCCAGAGCAAATGTTTGTGACGTTCGTTTCTTTTTTGCACTTAAAGACGCTTCACTCGTGTAAAGCCTTACATTTGGGTTTTTTTTTTAACATATATTTCTTCATTCTGTTTAATGTAGATAACCGTGCCTGGCTCTTTGTTTTTTTAATCTCTCGGGTCGAGTGTTTGAAGAAGTCGTCACTGTTGTATCTCCACACATTTCAACCATCACGACAGTGCCTACAAACGACTTGTCCCTCTTAGAAAAGCCAAGAGTAGTTTGGCCAGCATAGCTCCGCCCCCTCTCCCTCTCTCTCTCACACACACACATGCGCACACACACTCCACAGTGTTGCACTGCTGTAAAGTAAAACTAAGATGAGGTTTTGTTTATGCAGATGCAAGCACGAGGCAGTTCCCTTAAAAAACATTGGAGATTTTTTTCCTCTAACATAAGTGCCATTAACTGAAGGGAGAGAGAACTTCCCCCAGGAGACTCCGAGTCCTGGACTGTACGGAAAAACTTCTGTGTCTCAATAGTTATTTTGTGGATTTGTATTTTTATATTGGAGATGTGTGAATTTTTTGCATCGACTGGCTTTGTAATGAATCGTCTGTAACTTTTTTTTTGTTGTCTTTCCTGCAGGATATTTTGGGTCTAACAAGGAACTAGAGGTTTCTTAACTGTCTTATTATTATTATTATTATTATTATTATTACTGTAGTTATTATTATTGTTACGGCTTGGTTTACGTCTGTGCTGTGGTTTTTTCTCCCTATGGGAGATGAGATTTCTGAGTGCGTGCATGTGCATGTGAGAGTGTTGTGTGCGTGCGTGCGTGCGTGCGTGCGTGCGTGCGTGTGTGTGTGCGCGTGTCACCTCTACTGTTGATAACCTTGATGTATGCACTGCATGTCTGGGAGCTCGTGGCGTCTCTGCGTGTGTGTCTGTTTGTCGTGCGTGTGCGATGCTCGCTCCAGTTGTCCGTCTACTGCACACTGTGTACTGTTGTGCGCTGATGCATGTCCCTCCTCCACTGTGGGAGTGTGAGTGTGAGGCCATCCGGGTCTGAATGTGCGTGTTTCGGCCTCGATTGTGGCAGTTTTGCAGCACTTTTCGACAGAAGTTGTTGCACAAAGCACTCGGTGTACGTTTATCAGTGGTGGAAACTCTAATGCTAATTGATTTCTTCTCTTCAGTGTCCGTAGCCTGTTTTTCTTCATGCGGCGTAACTTTTGGTTTTTAATGTTGTGGATTTATTTTCACACGTGACAGTTTGAATGGTTGCCATCTTGAATGTGATCGCTCGTCGTTGAAGGCCGTTGCGTATCTTTCTCTCTGGGAATCGTCACAACACACACGTGGACTGCATGAGTGGAAAACACACAAACTGTTCTCTGAAGTGTAAACATGCTTTTAATCTCTCTGGCAAGTGTTGATCACTTCACAAAATGGAAAAGATGCACTTTTACTTTATTTTATTTTACTTTATTTTTTTCTGTCATATGGTTCAATGATTGTTCTGCATGTTGGAACTGCAAACTTATAAGTGTTGTCTTTTACGGCCATGAAGGACTACTGGAATAAACATTACAATACTAAAGATCTTTGGTGTTTTTATGTGCGGATGAAAACCTGAAGAGGGAAACGTAGCACAAAGTGTTCAAACGTGTGTTAGCTTAGCACAAATGTACAACAAACTATTAGTATGGTTTTATTTTCCATTCGTGGTTATGGGCAGACACCAGCGTGATCGTGACTGTAACCATGGCAACACGAAACATGTCAAAGCTATCGTTTGACCATATTCACATTGCCAGTGTTGGGGAGTAATGGATTACATGTAACAGTTATAAGTAATAATAATCTGTTACAGTTTAAATAGTTGGTCAATGTATTACAGGTACATTGTTGAAATTAATGGATTACACAACGTTACTTCTCTTATTCACAGGTTTATTCACTCTCAACATGGCAACATGATGCATTTCCCAGAAGCCCAAATGTAAATATGAAAATATATATATATATATTGACGTCGATCACTCGATCGCAATGATGTCGTAAAACGAGCAGCGGGCGATTCACGTGGAATCAGGCAGAGCTGGAGCCCGAATCGGTAAGATTGTGTTTTTTTATCTGGTTTCTCCAGCACAGAGCACGTATGGATGTTGTTTAGATGACGGCTCTAAAAAAAAACTTGCTCCGTCTGGAGAAGTGTGACAAAGTTTTACAAACTTTCAGGCTGAATTTCAACCGAACAGAAGCTTATTAAACAGCAGCTGGACGTTAGCGCACAGGCTGATCACAGTTAGCAAGCTAATGTTAGCTTCGCTTCTATGTTGGGTATCATATGTAACGTCAGTGCAGAGAATAATTTATCTATTGCATTTGGGGATCCTCCACTGTTTTTACAAGCCTAAAATCTTTAAAAAGTCATTATTAGAAGATATATTGTTAGAATATAAATTCCTAACAAAACACATTATTAGGCACCATATTCATTTATATGCCTTTTAAAAATGAGATTACAGTTTTAGAGCCTGTGTTCCACCATCTTGAAATCACGTGATTGATGATGTCACACGGCCCCACTGCCTGTAAACGTCCCATTGTTTTCTATTGCAGTGAAGCATTCCGCCTGCCTTTTAGATCATTTAGCAGCTTTTTCTGTCATGAAGCTAATCTGTGCTGCTTTTTGTTGCTCTAAAAAAAAAAACATGGAAAAAAAGATGATGAATAAAAGATGCCGATGTCATCCTTTTGTTTACTGAAAGAGAAAAAAGCAGTTGTGACCCCAAAGAAAATCTGTGACCACAGTTACAACTCTGCGGTTTTGTTGTAGACAATGAAGCAAAGAATAGCGTGACCGTAAGTCCGGTTTTATCTGGACATATGCTCTTTTCACGTTTTGTCCGGATGCTACAAACTCATGAAAATGTCCGGGTTTCCCATGAACGCATCTCGGGAACATGTTATTTTAAAGGCAGTGGCTAGCTCTACGGTTGCCGTATCAATACTGATATTCTACCCGTACGCAGCGCCCCTATTTGGCCAGTTTAGGTCACGTGAAAGGTCAGTCATTGGCCAGTTTAGGTCACGTAACCCTAAGACGCTACATACGTGTACTTCGGTAACCGTATGGCAACTGTACAAACCGTACTTTCTATTTTAAAAGACTAACACCACTAATATGTGCTTTATCTGAGAATCCTTACAGCCAGTATCATGTAATTACGGTAATGTGACAGAATCCATAAAGATTCTGATTTGTTTTGATGAAAAGTTGAATTTCTGAATGAATAAATTGTTCAGCTCTTCTGTAGTTAGTATTCTTTATGCATGTGTACATTAATTTTGATGCTTTTTAAACCTCATGGACAATAACAAGGAAAACAACACTGTGAATGAGACTGAGGAACGTCTGCTGCTTTTGATGGACACTGATGGTTCAGTCAGTTTCACACTTGGTTGAACTGGAAACAGACGTGTCTTTGTTGAGATGTTGCCATACCTGGCGGTTGCAACCCAACCCTGTATTTCAGGGGGTGAGTTGTTTTTAACACTGTGACCGCGGCACGCTCATTGAACACTGACAATGGATGACCTCAGCGTTGCATTCCTGCTGCGTACTCTAGTGTGACACTGGGCGACAGGTAGAGATGGTCGCGCTCCGGTTTCCTTTTCCACTGAGGGACGACGAGTAGGCCTTGGAAATACAGTATATCCAGAGTCAAGATATTTCCGTTTTGACAAAAATTATTAATCCCATTTTGTTTGAAAATACTTGTTTTAGGAGTCGCTAATTTCGCTACTTCTCAGAACAGCATGACACAACAAGCCACACTACAGAACTCACTCACACATGCTGTCCCTTATAGGAGAAAAAGACAAAAGTGGCACATATTTTTTAAAGCACTTAAACCTACTTTTTCAAGAACAGTATTTTCTTGTATTTTAATGTATCTTTTATCTTTGTGAAGCACTTTGTGACTTTATGTCTGTGAAAATCACTATAAAATTAAAATGTACTTACTCACACGTGCTGTCCCTTAAAGTAGAAATAGACCAAAGTGGCACATGTTGATCAGCTGTTTGTTAATAAATGTGCCAGTGTGGTATTTTTCACCAGCAGATTTAACCCAGAATGTTCTAGTCAGACTTTTTTGAGTTAAAACAAAGGTCATTGACCTTTCTGAAACTGTGAGCTACTTCATAGCTAGCGAATAGTCCAAACAGGCCTTTTTTTCACATTTTAACTTAAGTTTTAATTTAATTCATGCAATTGTTTCATTTTCATTACATTCCGCAGGAAATCATCATGTTCCCATTTTATTAGCCACTAACAATTTTAAATAATAAAATATATAACACGTTTATACATGTTTGTGCAATTTAACCATTAATGTAACATTTCATATCCCAAATCTGTGACACCTAAAAACATTTGTCACAATGTTTCAATGAAACTTAAGTTTATGTAACTCTACTAAGGCACTGACTACATCTATGATCTGTGTTTATTTGTGTGGGTTTGAAATCTCGCAAGTAAATCTGATTTTGGACGGAGCTCATTAGGCCTGAGGGCACCTCACATGGTCCATGCGGGCTACCTGGTGCCCGCTGGCACCATGTTGGTGACCCTGGAGTTAAAAATATCTTGTATATCGCCATTTTGAGAAAAAATATCAAGATATGAATTTTGGTCCATGTCGCCCAGCCCTAACGACGAGGCTCTGTGTTGTTCAAACGGTTGTTTATTAAAAACTTTACATACATCAGTGCGCACGTGTTATAAAATGTATATACTGGAATTCAGCACAACAAAAAGTCCTTGTTTGTCTTTCAGGCGATTTGATTGTCAGAAAAACAACAACAATGCCCCTTTTTTGCCCTAAAGTTCCACAAACATTGAAAGAGACGACGTTCCAGGTTTAGAGAGTTAGGATCCAGATCTGTTCACATTAGAAAAGTGCATTAAACGTCCCACACAGACAGGTGTGTTGAGGAGTCCTCAGAGCTGGGTGAACCAGTTCCACCATCAGTCCATAGAGTCTGTCAGCTCTGTCCAAAGTCTGCAAAGCCCTTTGACGCTGAGAATGCGTCGGGCTGCAGAGGGAAAAAATACTGCTGAGGCAGCAGAAAGCTGGAGCTGGAGGCGGGGTGATGGAGCTGCATCGGGTGCTGGAGGCTTCCCCCCATCACTGCTGGTGGGGTGGTGTAAGGTGGAGGTGGGGGCGGAGGCAGAGTCTGTGAGGGCTGGGTGGGGGCCGAGGAGACGGTAGCTGACACCAGGCAGCCGTGCTGCTGGGTCTGAGCCCCCAGAGAGAACCTCCGCACTGAGCTGCTGCCCCCGGCCGAGCTGGAGCTGGTGGTGGCCGTGCTGGACTGACGGGACGGGGCCCGGAGGCTCGGGGGGGCGGTGCCGGCCGTGGTGAGGATCATGGGGATGGTCTCGCCCTGGCAGCTGCGCAGAGAGAAGCGGATGGGCTGCTGAGTCGGCTGTTTGGGGCGTAGGCAGGTGCAGCAGTAAACGGCCACCAGAGAACCCACCACCACGAAGGCCACGAAGATGCTCCCCACCATCAGGAAGGGCACGTAGACTGGCTCTGAGGGAGGGGAGAGAGACACGCACGGGTTAGGAACTCAGTGATACAAACCTGAACCTGACCTTTAAAAATCCCAATATATTAAAATAATTGGTAACGCTTTAGTTGAAGTTTTCTACAGAAGGTTGACATTACGATTATAGAAAAATAATAATCAGGATTATTTTTGTCATCATTGAAATCATGATTACTCAACCAAAAAGTTTATTTATTTTTTTTTACAAAACAATGTTAAATATATTCTTTAAACATGAATAAAATCCTTCAAACACTAAAAACAGGTGTTTACTTTTGCACAAAACAAAATCCTTGTTGCTCATGATGTGTTTTTACTTTAGGTTTTCATCATCAAACCCATAGAAGAGAATTTGACTTGCTTTGGTTCATTTTTACCAAGACTTTTTGCTGAGTTTCTCCTGTTATGTTTCAAAACCGCGAGCAACAGCTTTCCTCTTGTTAGCCTGCAGGTTAGCTTTAGCTTTAACTTTAGCTTTAGCTTTGAGGGGGCGGGGCAGAGGAACTTTCATGTGCTTGCATTAAACAACTCAGTTAGTATTAATAATTGGTTTTTTTTATTCTTTGTAGATATCCTAAATTGTGGAAGTTTGTTTTATTTTCAAATAAAAGATATGTATAATTGAAAATATATTATAAATAATCGCTTTTTCTCAATTATGTCATTTTTTGTAATCGTTGAGCAAAATATTCTAAATTGTAATCGAATTTCGATAAAATTGCACAGCCTTAGATTGAATGTGAATTTAAAAAAGGTTAAAAAAAATAATAATTCCCCGTCTTTAACCCTTTAAAATCCAAATCTAACAAAATGAGTCCGATGTCTATTAGTCTACACCTTTCACCTTTTAAAATAAACCCATTTAATCTAGTTTTTTAGATTATAATTTTAACCCCTTTTATTGTCCTACCCTGACTCTCTCTTCCCTGTTCCCATACCTTTAATAAAGTTTTTCTTACCCTTCCTTAGAGAGGGCTGGTGATGGTCACAATTATGCGATAAAATAAATGTATTTATTTAATTGCAATAATAAAACATGAAAAGCTGTCACGAAAAGATTGCACTACATGTAGACCTTCGACAGCATGTGCAGACATTAGAGCTGCACAATTCATCAAATTTTAATCGCGATCACGATTTTTGTTGCCATGATTCAATTAACCTTATCGTCTGCAATATTTACATTTATAATATGGGCTCTGCACTCTGTATTAATGTATCTATTCAGTTAGCCTTTGTTACATTTTAAATTCTTTAGTTAATTTTATTTATTTTTTATTTTCATTATTCCATTTTAAAGCTTATATTTGCACTGTAAACTGTACACGTGTGTACAGTTTGTTCAAAAGAAGTCCAATCAAAACACAGATTTTTACCCAACATGATACATAATTGTGATTATAATCGTGATTACAATCATTATCAAAAATAATCGTGATCATCATTTTGGCCATAATCGTGCAGCTCGAGCAGACAAAGTAAAAAAGAAAATCCAAATATTTCAAAAAAAGAGTAAAAAGTGACAAAATAATTTACTCTATTTTTCCTTTATTCAAAGGTTTTTTTTTGGGTGTGAACTTTATATTTGAGTATCAATTTAAAAAAGGTCAAATAATTCCACTTTTAACCCTTTAAAATCAAAATCTAACAACGTTAGTCCAAAGTCTATTTGTCTGCACCTTTTTTTTTTTTTAAATGTGTTTATTTCATTTAGGTTTTTAGACATTAATTTTCAGTTTTAAATATTGTTTACAACTTAGACAAATGTGCATTTTTTTTACCAACTTTTTTTGCTCAAGAGTTATTTGCTTTATTTAGTAATATTTTGAATCTGAACTTATTCTTAAGTTGAAGTATTTCACCTCTTTTGTTGACTAAATGACTTCTTCAGACTAAATGCTCATAGATTCTGACTTCAACGCTCAGTGTTTGTGGCCTGTTGACGTTTTAGTGAACGCAGCGGAACCATCTCAGGTTTTACTTGTGAAACCCTTTCTTCGCTCAGGCAGGAAACGATCAGACTTTATTTATTTGGGTAGGGAGAAAATGGGATATTGAGGGCGTGCGGTCCTTACGGTTAAAGGCTTACGCGTTAACGCCTTCGGGAAATTTAAAGCAAACTCGTAGATGGTGCAGCGTCAAAGCGCTGCATTAAGAAAACCCCCACAACCGACAATGGTTTCACACGAGGCAGCTGCTGCTTTAAGGACGCCACAGAAATGAGCTGCTGTCTCACTGTTGGAATTACTTTGGCTGGAAAATTAGCAAAGCTGTCAGGGTGAATGTGCTCACTTTGTTTGACGGCACAATAGATCTGCTTGTGTTAGAAATAGTTTCAGCTCTGGAAAAGTGAAGGTTTTGGGTTAAAACACGAGGTAAAATGACATTTAATGGGCAGAAATGTGATTAAAACACTTCTATATCTCAAAGACCTGATAGCAAACTTATCCATTTACACATTAAATGTTTTGTTTTAAGGTTTCTCTTCAATATTTAGGTCTTTAAATGGAATTTCACCTGAATTAAACTGTCTTTATGCGTCAAAAGACATCATCTTGATTGGTTTTGACCCCTGCTATATAAAAGCTCTGTCATAACACAAGTCACATTTAAAGCAATGTTTGTTAAACTTTCTTCTATTATTTCACATCTAATCGATTGAGATGGGAATCAAAAGGATTTCCCCACAGACTGAATCACAAAATTTGATATTTGTGACATAAAGTCACGTTTGAGGGTCTAGACTTTTTAAAAAGTCTGAAAATATTTGAGGAAATGAGCCAATAATACATTTTAAACTTAAAAATACACTTTGTCCTAAAGAAAAAATAGAAGAATACAAGGATGTACTCTTTTTCTTGAAGTTTTAACCATATTAGACTTTTTACATTGGTTTACATTAGGGGTGTGTATTGCCCGGCATCTGGCGATACGATTCGTATCCCGATACATAGGTCACGATACGATATGATTTGATATACAGTGTCCCAATATTAAAGTAAAAGTGATTTGTGATATTTTTTTCTGTAAATGTGTACACCTTCATGAGAACATTATGTATGAAATATATATTTTTTGGCATATTTTACACTCAAAACATTGTCTTTAACATGCCATGTGCCAACAACTTAAAATTAAAAAAAAACATATAATCTGTCTGTGACTTTTAAACCAACTTTGACTTTAATGTAACTTAACTGAGGTACGGTATATGCCTAGAACAACAAATAAATGCAGAAAGTTAGTACTTTCTTTTTAGATTTTACTGAAAAAACACAAGCTGGTCAAAATGCCCAGGTTTCAACACTTCTTTGTGCAGTTATAATGTCTCCATCAGCGGAAAAAGACTTTCCTGGTTAAATAAAAACAACTGTAACTGTAACACAAATGTAACTAAACTTACTAAAAAAAACTAAACTGTTAATTCCAATTCAATTACAGAAAACAAAGCTGCATACAGAGATAAACTAAACTAACTCGGTCAAACAAAACCATAGACTAGGGCTGGGCGAAAAAAAATGAATACATTTAATCGATTTATCAAATTTGTAGATCGAAATGATTTTTATTTTGCAAATTCAAGTTTAAAAAAAAAAAAAATTAATGTTATTTTATTTCTTTCCCGTCGTTGTGCGTTACCGTAGCGCGATGTAATCCAGCCCCCTCTTTGTTTACAGTTGTTTACCCTTTGAGTGGGCTGTACAGTATGTGTGCCACAGGTATGTTTAATGTTTTATTTGCACTATGCTGAAATGCAAAGGGAAGAGTTTATTATGTTTTTAATTGTAATGTTATATGTTGTAAAATATGTAGTTATCTGATCTTCTTAATCAGAAAATTTAAGCTACTGTGAAGTTGCTGTTACACTTTTGCTTAAACCTGGGTTAAAGCCTGAAATTGTTGATTGACAGAACCTCATTTACTTTTTATTTTGGGATTGTTTTATGCATTTTAACTCTTGAGGACAATCACAATAATAAAGTTGCACTTTTGACAATATATCTGATGTCTGCAGTCATTTTTAAGTGCTTTGAAAAAGAAAGGAAAAAAAATCGAGAATTTAATCATGAATTTTCTTTAAAAAATCTGACATTTTTTCAGGTAAAATTGCCCAGCCCTACCATAGACTATAGGCTAACAATTAAGAGACTTACCTGAACTAAACAAATGGAAGTAGAAATAACATTAAGTCAACATGGCTGTGCTGAAGTAAACCTGACTTTAAATATGAGGCTAATTTAAATAAACTCCACAGTAGTGGCTAAACTGTAAACATTTTATAATAGGACACATTACAGATTTTACATTTTGTTTACTTTTAAATAATAATTTCTAAATTCTGTGTAGAGCTGGGCGATATATCGAGATTCAAGATATATCTAGTTTTCTATTTTGTTTTTAAAAAGCTTGTTTTAGGAGTCCCTGCTTTCATTACTTCTCAGAAGAGCATTAAAAACACAGTTTGATGGATTTCTCGCTGAGTTCTAACCCAGACCTTCCCCTAAACAAGCCACACTATAGAACTCACTCACACGTGCTGTCCCTTATAGGAGAAAAAGCCAAAGTGGCACATATAGTGCAGCGGTTTGTTAGTAAATGTGCATGTGTGGAATTTTGCATCAGCAAATTTCACCTAGAATTGTTTTTCTGGTCAGACTTTATTTGAAATAAAACTGATTGCGATATGAGTTTTGGTCCATATCGCCCAGCCCTAGATGTGTGTGAACTTTATTATATTATGTTAGACTACATGAACTAACCTAAGCCAGAGACCCAAACTACGAATTAAGGTGAACTAAACTAGAAACTATAGTCTACAGCCTAATAAATGTCACTTCTGACCCCACAATAGTAACTCATCTTACTAAAAAAGTAACTCAACTCTTAATTCCAATTAAATTACAGAAAACACAGCTGGATACATCCATCCATCCATTTTCAGGGTTGAGGAGGTCTACTACTGGTGCCCATCTCTGGCTCACGGGGTTACACCCTGGACAGGGCACCAATCCATGGCAGGCCAACACACACACACAGAGAGAGACAAACAACCAAATGTGTGTGTGTGGCATTTAGCATCAGCAAATGTAATATAGAATTGTCTTTCTGGTCAGACTTGATTTGAATTAAAATGATCTGAATCGTATATCGCCGATTTGAGAAGAAACATCGAGATATGAGTTTTGGTCAATATCGCCCAACTCTAGTTGTGCGTAAACGTTTTTTTTTTTTTTTAAATTAATGTTATTTAACCATTTTTCGCCCCTTTGATGTCTTTTTTGATGAGAGGATGCAGGTGGTTGTTACTGGTAAACTCACGTGCTGCGTACTGGGTCTCATCCAGCTCGCGGTCGTTGGTGCACGCGCCCTGCTCGAGGCGCGCGTCCACCGCCGCGCAGCAGTAGCGCAGCGAGCACGAGCCGCAGCACACGGTGGCGTCCGCCGTGTCAAAGTCCTCCGGACACTGGAAGCCCTCGTGGTAATTCCCGGTGGTGTCCAGCCATCCATGGCAGTATTCTCCCTGTGCGTCCGACAGGTTCCAGGTGAGGGAGCCCAGCAGCAGACAGCCCAGCAGCCGCTCCATCTCCCCCCGGGCACCACCTCAGCTTCAGCCTCTTTCTCCAACTCACTGAAGTGAAGTTAAGTTAAGTCATCACAGCAGATCCTTAGAATCCCAGGCTCTGAGTCACTTTGAAAGTCTCCATCACTCAGAGCAGATGTAGTCCTGGTTCCTGAAGGCGGAGGTCTTCCTCTTCCTCTTCCTCTTCCTCTTCCTCTTCTCGGTCCTCTCTGCTCTAACGCTGGAGTCCGTGTGTGTGTTGCAGGGCTGTGTGTTCACTGTTCACTGTCGGTTGGCGTGTGAGCGCGCACGCAGCCCCTCGTGCGCGAACCCACGCGGCAGCAGTGACGCCAAAATGCATTGAAACCCCCCTCGTCCCCAAACTCAACGCACGTGCACAGTGCGCCATGTATAGTTTATTTATTTTAGCTCAGCGAATCATTTTTAGAATGTGCATTAAATTTCCATTAGAGACCAAATCTCTAACTAAAAGTCATAATTATGAGATAGATAGAAAGTCATAATTATGAGATGGATAATCATAGGCATAAGTGAGTCATAATTCTGAGATCGTAAAGTCATAATTATGAAAAACAGTCATAATTATGAGATAGAAAGTCATGGTTATGAGTGAGTCATAATTCTGAGTTAGTAAATTCATAATCATGAAAAAGAAAGTTATAAATATGAGATAGAAAGACATAACTTTGAGATGGAAAGTCATAATTATGAGTTTGTAAAGTTATAACAAAGAAAGGCTTAATCATGAGAAAGAAAGTCATAATTATGAGATCAAAAGTTATAATTATGCGAGAGAAAGTCATATTTATGAGATACAATTTGCAGCAGTCTACCAACACTGACTGCTATTCTTTGCAAATTTACGATAAACATTTTTTTTCCTCATAACTATGACTTTACTAACTCATAGTTATGATTTTGTCATAATTATAACGTTCTATTTCATATTTATGACTTTTTTTCTCAAAATTACGACTTTCTATTTTATCTCATAATGATGACTTGAAATAGTGATTTATTTATTCATTTATTACTATAGGTCAGAACTAATCTGTGTAATTTAAATCAAACAAGGCTAAAACTAAATGGATTTCTACTGTAGAACAAAAGGTGTAAAGTAAACTAAAGTGAGTCCAGAAAAATGTGAATAAAAGGCAGATACAGTATCAACAGTGTTTTTACAGTTTCTATCTTCAGCTAAAAAAAGACTGACTCAGTTTGTATATCTTAAGTAATTTTCCACATACATTTTACCACTGAATCTATGTTAAAGCACAAACTGTATGAACTTTTACCAATGTTTCTCTTGAAATATTTATATGAGTGTTGTTAATGTGTTTTTTTTAAGATACTTTCTCTCTAATATTATTCATGATCTCATAGAAACTACAGTCCTGCAGTTGCTTTTG